>NC_048443.1:18863277-19163277 GCF_004353265.1 Vitis riparia
AATATACTCAAAACAAATGATGTCCCAACACCCAGGCCCCACTCCACCATGGTCACCTTGGTGCACACTGTCCTCCTCCATTTTTCAAATCCTTTTTCCATTCAAATAATCCCAACTTTAAAAATCCATCCTCAGACACTTGTAGGCAATAAAATCCTTATTTTCAATAAACTTTTTGCTGTCAAATTTTCTGCTTGGCATGCATTTCCTTTGTTTCTTATAATAATTTTCATGATTTTCTTAATTTTTAAAAAGCATGACTAATTAAATTTTATGATTAAAAAAAATGGAATTTAAGGAATTAATTAATGCAAAAATAAATTGAGTCTTAGTGGGCCCGACATCCATGATATTTTATTTGATAATAATGTAAGTAAATACTTGTTTGATGTTAATTGACCTTGATATGACCTTACTATTGCGATATATAAGATATTTCATACCTACTATGGTGCGCTAACCCGGTTTTCCTTTCAAGAGTCACACTTAGGATTTTTTTTTTATTTGTTTTGCTTTTTAAAAATAGACAAAAATAAGTAACGACCCCAAATTTTTTTCTAAAAATTGATTTTTTTCACAATAAAGAGCGAGTCACGTCATTTATAAATAGTTCATAACCAATGTTTGAAATATAGAAAAATTTTGATGATTGATAGAAATTTCAGTATTTTTTTCAGAAATATCACCGATATTTCAGTATTTATCAATATTTTTACCGATTTTTCAAGAAAATTTCCGATATTTCCTACGTCCCCGAGTGCCCGAGTGCGCCTACAGTCCAGTGCACGCTCCAGCCCACGCAAGCCTGCACGCCTAGCATGCATCATTATTTATTTTGCAGCTTAGGGGATTCGAACCCTCCATGCCTTCCCTGCATCCAGAGGTAATAATATATATATAACACCCACATTAAGATATAATCCTACAATTGTCCAATATCTCCTTGCATTCTCTTCTTTGAACAGATTTGCATTACTGATCTCTTGATTATCATCTTGAATTCAGTTTTTTTCTGAATGGCCTTGGTGTTTTTTGGTAGGTGTCCTTTTAAACTGTGACTCAACCAAAGAGATAGTCACAACGAACCTGAAATTTATTACCGATGAAAGCTTCATTTCCGTTGGCAACTCATCAACCCCAATACTGTCTGCTGCTACGTGATTCCGGAAATTTCAGTAAACCCGGCCAAAAGGCTTGAGTGCAATCCCTGGCTGCCAAGGGACTAAGATGCTCATTAATAATATATGTTCAATTTAAATTTATTAAGATTCATCATTAAAAAGGAAAAACCTATTTCTATTTATTTTATTTTAAATTATATTTAATTGATTAATAATTAAAATATAAAAATCAATATTATAATTTTTTAATAAGTCTTTTTTATACTATTACTTCACTTTTAAATTTTTTATATTTATCATTTTAATTTTGAATTTTTTTATTTTAAAATATTAAAAATATAAATAATAATGATAATAATAAAGTTATAATATTTTATAAATTAAAATTAATTTGATAAGATAAATAATAAATTATATATAAGACCATTATATCCTTGCATATGGATATTTTTCTTCATAACAATATCTATGTTAATTATATTTACAAAATAACTTTAAAATGTGCATTTTTATTTATTTTATATTTTTTTAGAGTTTTTTTTTTCAAAATTGTTCATGAATTTTAAATAATTTTTATTATACTGATATTTTTGTCAAAAGATCCATATATATTTCTCTAATATTTATGATATATCCGTAAAATCCGATATATCCGTGTTTACCCATATTTTAAACCTTGTTCATAACAAATAAAAAACTAACATAATTTATTTCATCATTTTTTGGTTTTTATGAAAACCATTTAATGAAACATAATCATAATTTCCAAATTTCTCATCAACCCTTTAATAAAAATTGAGTTTCTTATAATGAATTACAGTATAGTTTATTTCGGTTTTCAATTTTATTCAATTAAATAACTAAAAACAAATCTTTTTATTTTGAAAGAAATTCAATTTCAACATAAATTAATTAAAATATTTTTTAATATTTTAATATAATTATCATAAATCAACTAAAATAGGTTGTTTTTGGCATACTACTTGTATTACAATAAGGAACTTATAATAAAAATATATTTTAGTAGAAAATTATTTAATAATAAAAACATTTATATAATGAGAAAAATAAATATGGAATAAAAAATTATTTTTACAAATGGTTAGTTAAATCACTTCTATAAATTAGATTGTTTTGTATTTAGTGTTGAACGATTTAAAATTATATTATTAACAACAATTTAAAAATAAACTTTATAATTTTTTTTTTAAAAGTTAAAAGTGGTTATCTCTTTCATCAAAGGGAGAGGTAGACTTTTCCCCATTGATAAATCATCCATGCCCTTTTAACTTTGGTACCACCTTCTGATTCAAAACTTTTGGTTTGAAGATAGTACAATTTTTGTGGTCATATCTTATCGGATGATTAGGATCCACTCTCTACCATCAAGCTGGAGGGCCAAATACCCAAAAAGTTGCTTTGGATAAAAATACAAAATCCCTAGTCGTTTTCCCAAACAGTGTCCCCTAGTGTGCATCTTCGTACTATTTTACTTTTCCATCAAAGACAAAATGCCTATTGGTATCCAACTTTCTGTAATTGAATGGAATCATTTCCTTGCCTTTTAATCCATGTTATATTTTGAATTTTATTCCTCAATTCTAGAAGCTCCTACTATTCTTTTATGATATATTTTTTTTCCTCCCCTCTTATTAATCTTTAATAAATTTTCAATATTTATATTTCTTTACGTGCAAAACTAAAATATATATATATATATATATATATATATATATATATATATATATATATATTAATAGATTCCTCTTTTACTAGTAAATTCAATTTTTTTCTTATAATAATTCTTTTGAATAGATAACTATAGAAAAATTTTATGACATTTTCACATGTCTCATTAGTTAAGCCACCATTACTCATTGGTTTGCCTTGGGGTTTTTAATAAAAACATGATTTTTGTAAATTAAGGGCCCATTCGGGATATATATATATATATATATATATATATATATATATATATATATATATATATATATATATATATATATTTATGTTTGTATTTGAAAACTAAATTTAAGTTAAAGAATAAAAGTAAAAGTGTTTGAAAAGTTGTTTTTATTAATTAGTATCAATAAACAATATTATTTGTATTTTTAAGTGGAAAAAAAATCGAAAAAATAAAAAAAAAATGTTAAATTTGAGGTATGGAGAATGTGAGCTAAGGTATGAAGAATGTGAGGATTTCTCATAATCTTCATATATTTTCTCACATTTTTCATATTCTCTCTAATTTTTTAGTGTTTTAATTTTCTAATTTTTTTAGGATAATTTACATTATTTCCAATTTTAAATTTTTTAATTCTTTTTTTTTTTTTTAACAATTCTATCAATAATAACTCAAAATAATATTATTAAACTATGTTATTTTTATTTCAAGTTAAAAAGTAAATCTAAAATTTAAAAAATATAAATAATTTAATTAGGGTACGAAAAATATGAGAACGATACAAAAAATGTGATCAATACATGTTTGGTACTTTCATCACATTTTTCATATTGATTTTTAGTTTTAAAATTTTTGAAATTACAAATTAATTTTCAAAAATACTATCATTAGTAACTTAAAAGAGTATTAGTAATTTATTTTATTGTAGTTTAACTTTAAAAACCTTAAATTCAAAAAATGTAAAATTTGGAGAGTACAGAAAAAAATTAGGACGATCTAATTACTTAAGCTTTACATATGATTATCAAAATGTTGAATTTTTATGTTGAATTTAAATGTTTAATAATTTGTTAAAAATAAAATAATGTAATTATGATATATGATGATTTTTTTTGTTAATAAATATGTTTTCAAATTTTATATTCTTTTTATTTTTATTTTTATTTTTATTCAATTATATTTTTATCTCATATTTATTTTATTTAAACCCAAGATTATTGATAATGGAGGAAGAAAGAAGGCCACAATCGGTTCTTCCCTTAACTGGTTAAGTGGAATTTTTATTTCAAATTTAAAATGGATGGCCAAGATGTAATCTTGGACATCTAATGGCTTGAAAAACTTTTTCGGTAGGTATTGAAGAGGTACTCTAGAATTTTCCTATCAACTATTATAACTTGTTGATTAGGGTCATAAAGTCAACTATTATAACCCGTTGACTAGGGCCAAAAGGTCAACTATTATAACCCGTTGACTAGGGCCATAAGGTCAACTATTATAACCCATTGACTAAGGCCATATAATCTATAGTCAAACGCTTTATTTCATTAATTCAAACTTGTAAAACAAAATATCATATCTCCAAAACTTTCACTTTTCATAAATAAACAAAGAAAATTCTCAAAAAATACTTTCCATACAAAAGACATATTGGATCCATGCGAAAAGATAAAAATAATATTTTTACACATTTCAAAATACAATATAGAAAGAAAATTATTTTCTTCTATAAAAATCTGCATTAATTTCCTTTACCTTGAAGAAGCTCTAAAAAACTTGAATTATTTAGCTTGACGAATTACTCCTCACCTAACATAATATCACACACCACATTTATTATTGATTATTTATCTAGAGATATAAATTTGACATTCATAACAATATTTTATATAGTTCTCAGTAATTCTAATTAATTTCCTATGTTAACATTATTAGAGAAAATGGTATTTTCAACTTCCTAAACAATAATAAATTAATTTAATAAGTTTCTAAATTTTTATAAAATTCATATTCCTCCCTAATTTTATCCTAACTATTTATTTCTTTATATACTTAAATTAAATTAAAGCTTGTACAAAAACTGTTATTGTTATTATTATTATTATCATCATCATCATCATCATCATCGTTATTCTTATTAATCCCAATGTCCCTGTTACTCAACAAAATACCCCATGTAATTTTAACAACTCCAACAACCCTAACAACTTTACTCATTATTATTATTTTAATTTATTCCACTACCACTCTTTGCCTCTCACAATTACATATATATATATATATATATTCATCCCAATATAGTGTCTCAAATCCAAAATCTAGAAACATGCAATTCTTAATCTTATTATTTTCTAATCCCTTAAAGCCACATATAATCATAGATTTATTTACTCATTTAATTTTTTTAAAATTTCATTGTTTAGATCTATTCATCTAAATTTTTTTATTTTATTTTTTCGAATTTCCCTATTTTCATCAATAAAACAACCTATATTCATAATTTCAATATTTTGATCTTAAAATAATTTAACTAAACTAACCCTAATCTAAATTAAATTTTTTCTAAAGAATATATAATGTGTTCAAAACTAATTAACAAATATAATATATTAACTAGGGTTAGAATCTTACCTAGAAAAATATGAACTTCAAACTCTAGACCTCTAGACCTTTAGCCCTACGTTCTCCAATTCTCTGATTTTTTTGTTAATAGAGTTTTCTGAATAAAGAAGATAAGAGGAAAATTTAATTTATACCTAGGACTTTTAATTGTAAAAGGACTCTTTTACCTTTAATGAGTTTAATTAATTAATTAATTAATTTTTAATTTACTACTTTGGCCCTAAAGTTTATTTTGGGGTGTTACATCTGTCAACACTAAAATTCTTTTAGAGAGCTAAGAAAGTTGAATGTTATAATGGGGACAACATTATACAACTTAATAATGTAATCGTCATCTGTAGAAATCAAAATTTTTAGTGAAACAAATTATCACTAAATTAGTCTTAAAAAAAATGTAACTCCCCAATTCGACAAAATTTGGAATTAATAAGTGATAGGTCCTATACACATTTGACATGCCGCATGTATTAAAAAGGTGACATGTGACCAAATTTGGAAGAACACAAAATTGAGTCTTACAAATAAAATCAAAACTTTGAATTGCTACCAAAAGAGAATTAAAATAAAATAAAATATTCTCTTCTTTACAAATTTCTAAAGGAAACAAATATTCCAATTGAAGTCAAAAGAGAATAAAGAGTAAATAAATATTATAGTGTTGGCAAATTTCCTTAATGAAGAAGACAAGTTACTAAAGTCAAAGAACTAAAATTATTTGAATCAAGCAACTAAATCTTAGGGAATTCCAAAACTTAATTCCCTAATTTCACTTATAAATAGAGGTGACTTTCTTCAAGGAATGAACTTCTTTGGATTGACAAAATGATTGTACACAGGAAATGAGGCTTCATAAAGAAAAAAAAGTTTCACAAAATCTTCCTATTAGTTTAAGAAACGATAGAAGTACTACACACAATTTTCGCCTTTCAACGAGTTCATTTCGGAACAAGCCACTTGTGGCCCTCGATTGATCTCTAAAATCAAATAAATATTTTTATCGTAGTCTTTCAAATTGTGATCAAGGTGAAAGAATCAAATGGATATATTATTTTACAAAAGAATACTACCAAAAAGATTGTACCCCACAATTTAATAATTTTAATAAAAAAAATTTGTTTTGCATATTTTTCCTATTATCTTGGTTACATTGCAGGACTTTCACAAAATTTGTGTGCATAAATTTCTAGCATGCCCAATGAGACTTCTTTGCCTCTCATCTCTTCCGCCAAGAAAGTGATCACTGCCAAGACAATGACATCTAAAAAGACTCAAGTTATGCATGTCGACAAGGGTGACGATAAGATTTTCATTACCCAATCATAACACAACACCTCTACGAGCCTTGTGACCCATGACAAAGCAAAATCAGCTACTACACCTTTAGCAAAGTTAGCAAGTGAGCACACTTGTTTGAAAACAATGGGGACACACAACAATTACCAACTAGTCATCACCTTGGCTTCTTTGGGCTAGAAAGGGTCAAAGTCTTCATGGTAGGGAAAAACACTTTTCCACACTAAAGAGCTTTAGGAATAAGTTCCCTTCCTCTGTTGCCAATGCCAACTCCAATACCAACTCACATGCACTTTGGATCACTATCTGGGATGTTAAAATAGGACAACTCCTTTAATCATTCCGACTCTTTTACTTCTTCCTTCGTGGTGACTATGTTGATAATGACAATAGAAGAACATTAGCTGAGATGGTTCATGACATTAATAAACTCACTAAGACCATTAATGAGAAAGATTTGCAAATAGCATCCCTCATGAGTAAGGTTGAGACATAGACACAAAATATGGTTGAGTCAAGCCAAGGATTTACTCACTCTCTTAAGATTGCATCTCTAGGTGATGTACCACATATGTCTAAGTTGGTGCAAATTGAGGGGCAAATTGTTGAATCCACCTTGGTGACGTCACTATCTATCCAATAACTTTAATATATGATAACTAACTCCATTAGAGTGCAATATCATGGACCCTCAAAAAGTACACTCATGTACTCTAAGCCTTACACCAAGAGGATTGATAACCTACGTATGCTTATGAGTTATTAACCTCTAAAGTTCTAGATATTCGATGGAAAGGGAAATCTAAAGTAACACATTCACTATTTCATCTAAACTTGCAACAATGCAGGTATAGAGGGTGACCAATGTGTCAAAAAATTTGTTCAATCTCTTCAAGGGAATGCCTTTGATTCGTATACTAACCTTGCATTCGAGTGCATTGACAGTTAAGGTAAAATGGAGTGCAAATTCCTCAACTGCTTCTATAGCACTCGATGAACTATAAACATGATGGAGCTTACCAATACCAAACAATGGAAAGACAAGTCGGTTGTTGACTACATCAATTGTTGGTGTTCCTTAAGCCTTGACTGCAAGGATAGATTATTTGAGGTGTCAATTGTGGAAATGTGCATATCAGGCATGCATTGGGGTCTTTTATACATTCTTTAAGGGATACGACCCCATACCTTTGAAGAGTTGACTGCACGAGCTCATGACATAGAGCTTGTTATGAAAACAAATGCAAGTGAAAACATGTCTATTAAAAAAATCAACGGTGATAGTACTAGAGGCAAAAACATCGGAAGAGAATGTGACATCAAATTTTACTACAATTGTTTTCAAACCTCGGTACTCTAGTGATGCTCCTAAGAGTATGAGTGTAAATTGCATATTGCTCCTATCATATAGAAGATTAAACTATAGTAACAAAAAATAAAAATTAAAAAAATTAAAAAAATAAAACTTATGCCATAAAAAAAATTATATATATATATATATATATCTTTTTTGGAAAACTTCTTAAATTGAGGAACAAACCTTTTGCATTAAAGAAGTCAAATTTGGATATTCTAAACTAAAATATTTAACTTCTCTAAATGTAAGTGTTTTCTTTTCTTTAGCATGAGGTGTTCTCAAAAGGAAAATGCAACCCAGAAGCTAAATCCAAAAATGAAGCTTCAAAAGTTAAGATCAAACTCCAAACATTCTTCAACAAGCTTGTGGAAGAATATCAAACGCAATACAAAAGTGTCATTCATCCATCTTCAAAGCCAAATAAGACAAAGTCGGGTTCTTTAAAACACTCGAGGAAGTTATTGATATATTTACTTGGGATCAAGTCATCATTGATCCTTGATTAAACTTTGCTCCAACAACACGTGTTTACCACCCTTGGATTAAAATCAAGTCTAAGCTTCACACATTCTTCAACAAGCTCGTGGAAGAATATCAAACACGATACAAAAGTGTCATTTATCCACCTTCAAAGCTGAAGAAGACAAAGTCAGGTTCTTTAAAGCATTAAAAGAAATTATTGATAAGTTTACTTGAGATCAAGTCATCATTGATCCTTAATTAAACTTTGATCCAAGAACATGTGTTTACCACTCTTAAATTAAAATCAAGTCTAAACCTGGCACGTTCTTCAACAAGTCTATGGAAGAATATCAAATACAATACAAAAGTGTCATTTATCCATCTTCAAGGTTGAAAATCAAGACAAATTCAAAGGATCTTTTTTTATTTTCCAAAATACTTAAGAAAGATCTTGACAGGTTTGGTTGATAATAAGTCATCTCTGACCCTCAAGTAGACTGTGTTTCAAGAACATGCGTTTATCACCCTTGGATTAAACTTAAGACAAGTGACGTTCCTAGCCCATATGAGTGAAGACTTTAACACTTAAGTCACATTATGTGTTGAAAGTATAACACCGTACAACTTTAAGGTTATGACTTGCCTACATAGATGTTAAGTGTAGTTCCAATTTTAATTAAAAAGTTGGACATCACTATGCATCCAAGTCAAATCAATTCGCATGAGTGAAGATCTTAGCACTTAAGCCATATTAAGTGCTAAAAGTACAACATTGCGTAGTGTCAAAGTTGTGAATTGTTTGCATAAGTGTTAAATACAATTATGGTTTTAATTAAATGTTAAAACTTGGATACCTCTATGCATTTAAGTCAAATCAATTTGCATGAGTGAAGACTTTTGCATATAAGGGCCGAAAATACGACACTACTTCATGTCAAGGCTACAACTTAATCATATGAGGGTCAAACTTTAAATATTCATATTTTTTTTATGGATATTTAAGTTTATTTAAAAAAAATTCCTCCTCAAATGTTAAAGTGATTTTTTTAAAAAGAAAGATTACCTAAAAACAATTTCATCTCTACAAACGATGAAGATCGATACGTGTTCAAGATGGTAAGGATCCATTGTGCGACTCCATTATAACATATATTTATATATGTTAAGGAGTCATGCATGCCATCATCCTCATAGTGAGTCATCCATACAAAGTCGTCTCCATTGTGTGTCATCCACGCGTCATGATACTACTCCAGACATGCCCCATCATCCCCACAATTCAAGGATGAAAGATTTCTCCAAGAGAGTCCAAGTTGGGTTTCTTAAATTATTGTTCTTTTTATATAAAAGAAAAATAGGGAGGATAAATTGGAAGAGAAGATGTCTATGAAAAAAAGAAAGTGGAAGTTCATATTAATTTATTTTATTTTATTTTATTTTTTATTTTTTATTTTTATCTTTCTTTGATATCAAGTGGAAAGAAATGAAGAAAAAAAATCGTATTTCAAAAAACTGTGAAAGAGATATTTTAAAATAGGAAACTTCCTATTAAAATACTTCTTCAGAAAAAATTTCAAAGAAGAACGAAGGCTAACTTCAAGACCCACCCCATATACATTGCAATGCATGCACGTGATACGTTTTGAAGTGGGGGGGGGGGGCATTTGTTGATATCAATATTTTTAGCGAAATAAATTATAACTAAATTAGTCTTAAAAAAAATGTGGCTCCCCAAATCGACAAAATTTGGGATTGGCAAGTCATAGGTCCTATGCACATTTGACACGTGACATGTTTTAAAAAGGTAACATGTAGTGAAATTTGGAAGACTACAAAATTTAGTCTTGCAAATAAAATCAAATCTCTCAATTGCTTCCAAAAGATAGTTAAAATAAAATAAAATATTCTTTGGTTGATAAATTTCTAAAGTAAATAAATATTCAAATTGAAGTCAAAAGAGAATAAAAAATAAATAAATATTTTCTTGATGACAAATTTTCTTAATAAAGAAGACAATTAAGTTGTTAAAATCAAGGAACCAAAATTCTTTGAATCAAACAACTAAATCTTAGAGAATTTCAAAAATTAATTATCTAATTTCACCTATAAATAGGGATGACTTTCTTCAATAGTGGACTTCTTTGGATCGGTAAAATGATTCTATATGGAAAATGAAGCTTCACAAAAAAAATAAAAATAAAATCACTAAATCTCCTTGCAAGTTTAAAAAATGATAGAAGTATTACATATGCGATCTTTGTATTTTAAAGAGTTCATTAAGGAACAAACTATTTGTGACCCTCGATTGATCTTAAAAATCAAAGAAACATTTTCATTGTTATATTTCAAATTGTGATTAAGATACGAAATTTATGCCTACAATTATCTCGAGATGCAATCCTTTCTTTGGAGAAAGAGAAATTCAACCCATCATGATGGAAGAATTGTTTCCTCATAAGCCCTGATTGCTTGAGAAGAAGATGAAAGTAAAAGAAAATATTGAAAGCTTCATTAAAACTAAAACTAAAACTTTATGGTTCTAGCTCCTATATCCTGTCAATTAATCCAAAATAGAATATGACACATTTTACTTTGTTGCATTTTACATTTTGTACTACTCATTTCATGGTAAAAACCATTTAGTTTATAAGACTATTTTATCAATATTCATTGCTATTGCATATAATTAATTTTTTATAACTAATATGACACATACCAAAAGAAAATGATGTTTAATTAGAAAAAATATTTATCAAATATTATTCCAAAAATCACCTTAAATGATCTCAAAAGTAGTTTTTAGAACTTTGCCTTGCCATTAATTTTTATGGCCAGTCCTTCTAACCCAGTCAGTATCACACCCCTAGATATATCTTTGGTCTTCGCTCGTTTAAAAGTCAGTTTTATAATTAGAAATTATTTTAAAAAAAATATTATACTTCGTATAATGAAGTCATGTGTCATGACTCTTAAAAAAATCTTATACTCTGTATTATTTTAAATTATACCTCCAAAGTTCTATATATTTGATGGAAAGGGAAATCTGAAGCAACACATTCACTATTTCATCAAAACTTGCAACAATGCAGGTATAGAGGGTGACCAATGTGTCAAACAATTTGTTTAATCCCTTCAAGGGAATGTATTTGATTGGTATACTGACCTTGCATTCTAGTGCATTGACAGTTAGGGTAAAATGGAGTGCAAATTCCTCAATTGCTTCTATAGCACTCGATGAACTATAAACATGATGGAGCTTATCAATACCAAACAATGGAAAGACAAGTCGATTGTTGACTACATCAATTGTTGGTGTTCCTTAAGCCTTGACTGCAAGGATAGATTATTCGAGGTGTTAGCTGTGGAGATGTGCATATAAGGCATGCATTGGGGTCTTTTATACATTCTCTAAGGGATACGTCCCTATACCTTTCAAGAGTTGGTTGCACGAGCTCATGACATAGAGCTTGTTATGAAAACAAATGCAAGTGAAAACATGTCTATTAAAGAAATCAACATTGATATTACTAGACACAAAAACATCAGAAGAGAGTGTGACATCAAATTTTACTACAATTGTTTTCAAACCTCGGTACTCTAGTGATGCTCCTTAGATCATGAGTGTAAACTACATATTGTTCCTATCCTACAAGAGATTAAACTATAGTAACAAATAAATAAATAAATAAATAAACATTTTGCCATAAAAAAATTATATATATATAAATTGAGGAACAAACCTTTTGCATTAAAGAAGTCAAATTTGGATATTCTAAACTAAAATCTCTAACTTCTCTAAATGTAAGTGTTTTCTTTTCTTTATCATGAGGTGTGCTAAAAAAGAAAATGCAACCCAATAGCTAAATCCAAAAATGAAGTTTTAAAAGTTAAGATCAAACTGCAAACATTCTTCAACAAGCTTGTGGAAGAATATCAAACATAATACAAAAGTGTTATTCATCCATCTTCAAGGCAAAAGAAGACAAAGTCAGGTTCTTTAAAGCACTCGAGGAAATTATTGATAAATTTACTAGAGATAAAGTCATCCTTGATCCTTGATTAAACTTTGCTCCAACAACACGTGTTTACCACCCTTAGATTAAAATTAAGTCTAAGCTTCACACATTCTTCAACAAGCTAATGGAAGAATATCAAACACGATACAAAAGTGTCATTTATCCACTTTCAAAGCTAAAGAAGACAAAGTTAGGTTCTTTAAAACACTAAAAGAAATTATTGATAAGTTTACTTGAGATCAAGTCATCATTGATCCTAAATTAAACTTTGCTCTAAGAACATGTGTTTACCATTCTTGGATTAAAATCAAGTCCAAACCTGACACGTTCTTCAACAAGTCTATGGAAGAATAGCAAATACAATACAAAAGTGTCATTCATCCATCTTCAAGGTTGAAAATCAAGACAAATTCAAAGGATCTTTTTTTGTTCTCCAAAATACTTAAGAAATATCTTTACAAGTTTGGTTGAGAATAAGTCATCTCTGACCCTTAATTAGACTTTGTTTCAAGAACATGTGTTTATCACCCTTGGATTAAACGTAATACAAGTGACATTCCTAGCCCGTATGAGTGAAGACTTTAACACTTAAGTCGCATTAAGTGTTGAAAGTATAACATCGTACAACTTTAAGGTTATGACTTGCCTACATAGATGTTAAGTGTAGTTCCAATTTTAATTAAAAAGTTGGACATCACTATGCATCCAAGTCAAATCAATTCTCATGAGTGAAGATCTTAGCACTTAAGCCATATTAAGTGCTAAAAGTACAACATTGCGTAGTGTTAATCAAACCTGTGACTTGTTTGCATAAGTGTTAAATACAATTATGGTTTTAATTAAATGTTAAAACTTGGCTGCCACTATGCATTTAAGTCAAATCAATTTGCATGAGTGAAGACTTTTAGCATATAAAGGTCGAAAATACGACACTTCTTCATGTTAAGGCTACAACTTAATCACATGAGGGTCAAACTTTAAATTTTCATATTTTTTTTATGGATATTTAAGTTTATTAAAAAAAATTCCACTTCAAGTGTTAAGATGGTTTTTTTTTTTTTTCAAATTACCTAAAAACAACTTCATCTCTACAAATGATGAAGATCAACATGTGTTCAAGATGGTGAGGATCCATTATACGACTCCACTATAACATATATTTATATATGTTAAGGAGTCATGCATGCCATCATCCTTAAAGTGAGTCATCCATACAAAGTCGTCTCCATTGTGTCATCCATGTGTCATGGTGCTACTTCATGCATGCCCCATCATCCCCACACTCCAAGGATGAAAGACTTCTCCAAGAGAGTCCAAGTTGGGTTTCTTAAATTATTGTCCTTTTTATATAAAAGAAAAATATGGAGGATAAATTGGAAGAGAAGATGTTTATTAAAAAAGAGAAAGTGGAAGTTCAAATTAATTTTTTATTTTTTATTTTTTTATTTTTATTTTTATCTTTCTTTGATATTAAGTGGAAAGAAATAAAGAAAACAAAATTGTATTTCAAAAGAGTGTGAAAGAGATATTTTAAAATAGGAAACTTCCTATTAAAATACTTCTTCGAAAAAAATTTCAAAGAAGAACGAAGGGTAACTTCAAGACCCACCCCATATACATTGCAATGCATGCACGTGATACGTTTTGAAGTGGGGGCCATTTGTTGATATCAATATTTTTAACAAAATAAATTATAACTAAATTAGTCTTAAAAAAAATGTGGCTCCCCAAATCGACAAAATTTGGGATTGGCAAGTCATAGGTCCTATGCACATTTGACACGTGACATGTTTTAAAAAGGTAACATGTAGTGAAATTTGGAAGACTACAAAATTTAGTCTTGCAAATAAAATCAAATCTCTCAATTGCTTCCAAAAGATAGGTAAAATAAAATAAAATATTCTCTTGTTGATAAATTTCTAAAGTAAACAAATATATAAATTGAAGTTAAAAGAGAATAAAAAATAAATAAATATTTTCTTGTTGACAAATTTCCTTAATAAAGAAGAAAATTAAGTTGTTAAAATCAAGGAACCAAAATTCTTTGAATCAAACAACTAAATCTTAGAGAATTTCAAAAATTAATTATCTAATTTCACCTATAAATAGGGATGACTTTCTTCAATAGTGGACTTCTTTGGATCGGTAAAATGATTCTATATGGAAAATGAAGCTTCACAAAAAAAAAAAAAAAAATCACTAAATCTCCTTGCAAGTTTAAAAAATGATAGAAGTATTACATATGCGATCTTTGTATTTTAAAGAGTTCATTAAGGAACAAACTATTTGTGACCCTCGATTGATCTTAAAAATCAAAGAAACATTTTCATTGTTATATTTCAAATTGTGATTAAGATACAAAATTTATGCCTACAATTATCTCGAGATGCTATCCTTTCTTTAGAGAAAGAGAAATTCAACCCATCATGATGGAAGAATTGTTTCCTCATAAGCTGTTATTGCTTGAGAAGAAGATGAAAGTAAAAGAAAATATTGAAAGCTTCATTAAAACTAAAACTAAAACTTTATGGTTCTAGCTCCTATATCCTGTCAATTAATCCAAAATAGAATATGACACATTTTACTTTGTTGCATTTTACATTTTGTACTACTCATTTCATGGTAAAAACCATTTAGTTTATAAGACTATTTTATCAATATTCATTGCTATTGCATAAAATTAATTTTTTTTATAACTAATATGACACATACCAAAAGAAAATGATGTTTAATTAAAAAAAATATTTATCAAATATTATTCCAAAAATCGCCTTAAATGATCTCAAAAGCAGTTTTTAGAACTTTGCCCTACTATTAATTTTTATGGCCAGTCCTTCTAACCCATTCAGTATCACAACCCTAGATATATCTTCGGTCTTCGCTAGTTTAAAAGTCAATTTTATAATTAGAAATTATTTTTTAAAAATCTTATACTCCGTATAATGAAGACATGGCAACTCAACTCCATTGTCCGTTGCGCGCATGGTCCCTCCCCACGTAACCACCTTCCCTTTCTTCATCAATAATTATGTTTCTTACAGTAAAATGCAGACAGCTGGCCAGCAATATTGTCCACATGTGCTCCATGTTCCGTCCATTCACAACACCGGGGGCGGGATGATTGATAGAAAAATATATGGGAAGGATAAGGTTGATGAGTAAGCTCATGATCTTAAGCTTTTTAACTTATGTAAGGACATGTCCTTCAAGTATGGAATTGCTTATCCCTGAATCTTCCAATTAACTATTCCTTTTATGATATTTTTCCCGTCTCATTATTTTTTAATCATTTTTTATCGTTTATCTTTTTCTTAATCACTGCCCTTCTCTCGTTTTGAAAGAGAAAATAAGAACATTTAAAAGGCTATTATATTCTAAGTTTACTGATACAGTCAAATTTTTTTCTGGCAACAGTCATCCTTCACACATAAATATAAGAAAAAATTATGATCTTTCCAAAAAACTCATACTAAGTTCACCTTATGCCTTAAGCAAAAATGATTATTTTTAGTGTGTAGCACTTCAAAGATCGAATGATAGTAAAAGTGTAAAAAGATATGATTATTTGATTGGTTTTCGGAGGAAAAATGAACGAAAACTATGAACTTGTTTAGCAACTGTTTTCGAGAATAATTTTATCAAGAATAAAAAAACACATTTGATAATTAAAAACTATTTTTTGTTTTCTATTTTGAAGAGTAGAAAATATAGTTGTGGACCCCGTATTTCGCACGATGCGTTCTCACTCGATGGCGAAACTCGCTTTTTATTTGAAAATGATTTATTTATTTAGAAAATGACTTGGAGTCGCCACTTATTTTTATTTTATTTTTAAAGGGGAAACAAAATAAGAAAGAAAAACCCTAAGTGTGACTTCTGAAGGAAAAATAGGTATGTGAAAAACTAAGTCTGAGTCCGGTGGTTAGATTACTCATTGGGAAGGTACGGTAATGACCATAGCACTCCTCTAAGCTCCTAAAATGGGCCTTTACTAAATAAAATGAAGCAAGTATGACGATTGATTAAATATGGACACCAAAAGAATATCAATCTAAAAATAATCAAATGAACAAGAAAGGTAGAGGTTGTACCTGAGTGATGAGCTGATTGTTTCCTAGAAAATGAAGATTAGTGAATGAACACAAAATAATCGCATACATGTCATAATGTGAGGCAAGTCAATGCAGTATATCAAACAATCAATCAATTAATGGGAAAATTACACATGTTGGGTCCCACCAAAACCCGATTTGTCTTGCATGAATTGGTATCACAAATTTCATTATTTCGGAATTATGAAAAATTCATTCTTGCTTATGTAAAATCAAGAGATATAGAAGATTATTCAAAAAACTAAAGTGGAATTAAAACAGTTTAAGAAAAAGCTGGATTTTTGAAATGTGGAAATTGGAATTTTGGAAATTGGGAATTAAATTTGGAAATTAGAATATTAAAGAATTATTTAAAGATGGAATTTTTAAAAATAAACAAATAAAATAATAATAATGAAAATAATAATGATCAAATAAATAAATTTGAAAATTGGAATTTTGGAAATTGGAAATTAAATTCAGAAATTGGAATTTTGAAGAATTATTTAAAGATGGAAATTTTAAAAATAAATAAACAAATAAAATAATAATAATAATAATAAATAAATAAATGTGAAAATTGGAATTTTGGAAATTGGAAATTAAATTCGAAAATCGGAATTTTGAAGAATTATTTAAAGATGGAGTTTTAAAAATAAATAAATAAATAAATAATTACAAAAATAATAATTAAATAAACGTGAAAATGAGAACTTTGGAAATTGGAAATTAAATTTGGGAATCAGAATTTTGAAAAATTGTTTAAGGATGAAATTTTTTTAATAAATAAATAAATAGAATAATAATAAAAAAGAAAATAATAATTAAATAAATGAGTGTAAATATTGGGATTTTTGAAATTGGAAATTTAAACTCACAAGTCAGAATTTTGGAAAATTATTTAAAGATGGAATTTAAAAAAAAAAAAAATCAAATTTGAGGATCGGAATTTTGAAAAATTATTTGGGAATTGAATTTTTTGAAAATTTGATTTGAAAGGAATTAGAGTTTCGAAAGTTTATTTGAAGGTGACATTTTAAAAATTAAAGTTCGGAATTATGAAATTTTTGGAAAATTAAATTTTAAATTTTGAATCATGGGAAATTAAATTTAAAATTAGAATTTTAGAAAATTGTTTCGAGAATTGAATTTTGAAGAATTGAATTTAAAAAAATGGATTTTTGGAAAATTGAATTTAAGAATTAGAGTTTAGTAAACTAACTTTAAAATTAGATTTTACAAGATTATTTCGAAAATGATATATATATATATATATATATATATATATATATTTAAAAAAAGGAATAGATAAATGAGTTGATAAATAACTTCGGAATTTTAGGAGATTTTAAAGAGTTATTTTAGAATAATCATAATAGAAAAAGAATGAACAAAATGAATAAAGAAATAAAACTTTTAGGATTAAAAGTTTTTTTTTTTAAATGAATAAAAAGATGGCATGACTACTTGTGGACCCCACATTTCGGCTCAATGCGTTTCCCACTCGATGGCGTGCTCGATTTTTATTTGAAAAATTAATTTTATTTGATTAAGAAAACTGACTTGGAGTCGCCACTTATTTTTATTTTATTTTTAAAGGGTAAACAAAATAAGAAAGAAAAACCCCAAGTGTGACTCCTTATTTTGGAAAAGGCGGTCTGTGAAAAACCGGATCGGGTTCGGGGGTCAGGTTAATTATCGGGAAGGTACGGTAAAGACCGTAGCACCCCTCTAAGTCCCTAAAGTTGGGTCTCTACTAATGAAATGAAGCTGACATGGCAATGGATGGAATAAATCGATGAATACTCAGAGCAAAACATGCACATACGGGAGTCAGAAAATGCATATAGTCTAAACAGAGTAGGAATGAGTGTGTACCTGAGCAGCGAACCACTATGCGCTATCAAGAGAGAGGGTTAGTGCAAAATAAAGAGCATAAACATAGCTCACATGTCGCTAAATCGAGTACAAAATCATCAAAGGCACGCATGACACTCCACTCAAAATTCATTTTTTAGTTTAAAGAAATTTTATTTGATGTTGGGCCCCCACCAAAACCCTTTTACTATTGGGTGAATCGGTTTCGCAAATTCTATCACTAAGAATTACGAAAATAAATTCACACTTATTTTAAAACATTTTAAATTCATGGAAGTTGTTAAAATTGCATGCAGAAGGAAATGGCAGCAAAACTTTATTAAAAATGTTTATTTAGAAACTTAGGCACTCTATGGGTGAAGAATGAGAGACTTGAAATTATTTTTTTGAAAACCTAAATTTGGAAACTTCCTTGGAAACTGGGGCTTGAGGAATTATTTCAAAACCAAAATAGGAGGAAACAAATAAAATAATAAAAAGAAACAGAGCACGTGGTCAAAGGCTGCATGTCACCATCTGCTGATCGCTACCAGATTGCAAACGAGATAAATGTGATTAGGATAATCCAAAGATCGCTGAAACAACCCGGTTGAACGAAACCTTGGCTTTCCATGAAGTTGTGAATTTCTGGTTCAATGGCAATTTCGGCCGAAGTTGAAGCTGAGGCAGGAGTAACTTTGGGTGTAGGAGCTGATTTGGATTGGGTAACAACCACCTTGGGAGCTGTAAGAACCACTGAAAGTAGCAGATTGTATCCAGTGCTGAAAAAGTTTCTTCTCTGAACCTCCTATTGCCTTAACTTGTTTCAGAACTCCATCCTGAACACGATCAAAGATAGCAGGAACTGCTGCCATGAGAGCGGATTTTTACACAGAGACGTCCCTTTTTGTTCCTTTCTGAATTTCATTAGACGTATCCGTCAAAGTCGAGGCTGAACCATAACCAAGTGCAACGCTCGCAAATATCATCACAGTCTCAACTGCCAGTTCAAAAAAACATGAGCTAGAGGTAGGTATGCCAAGTAAATATTTTTGCTACCCAATTCTGGTATCACAGTATACACGGCTGCTGAGATAACTACAATATTCCCGTGAGTCATAATAACTCCCTTAGGCTGACCGGTACTGCCGCTTGTATTCACGACAATAGCATCGTCAGTCTGGGAAGGCAGTCTTGGATGAACAGGATTTTCCTTCCTCATCTTTCCCTCATCGGCTTTGGAACCTTTTCTAATAATTCATCCCAAGAACTCTCAGATGATTGGTCAGTGGATAATCTCGAATGGGATGCAAATTCTGTGCTCTTTTCTTTTAGATCCGAAAGTGGAACCACCCCAAGTATTTTGGCATCTGGAACGGCTATGTTTGACTTTCGTCTTCATTAGGCCTTTCATGTGGTTGCCATTGGTGGAAGGAAAGGATGGAATATAATAAGAATGAATGGCATAGGATGAAAAATGGTTAATAATGATGGAATAATGGAAAGGTGGCGAGCAAACAAGGAGTGAGTGACTGAAATATGGAGAGCTTGACGGCAAGTTAGAGAATGGGAAAAGGGATTATCCATGTGTTCATGTATGATGACCACATGCACATGAAATTCATGGCTTATGACGTGGCAAAAGACCAGACATGAGGTTCTAGTGGTGATAGGCAGCAGGGTGCACCATTTATATGGTTTCTCATTCCTGAACCCTGCGTTTCCAAGAGTTCAAGAAGGGGGATATCATTGCGTCTAGACCTTTCAAGTATGCTGGCCGATATAAAGTACAAGGCCATATCATTTCCCTTAGGAGAATCACCATGAAATGAACCTGCCTCAAGACTACCTAGATGAAGATTCTCAAATCAAAGGGATGATGATTTAAGCATAATGAAACTCTTCGTCCTTGCCATATGCACGCCCCCAATCGTCTCTTCCTCAATTACTCTGGGAGCACAGGCATGCACTATAGAGTTCAAATAATCCGCTTTCCTTGAGAAGACCCTTCCAGAAGTTTCTGCATAACGCATATTTGGCTGGCCATGTATGGAATTTACATTTGTCTCAATGAAAGGGCGGTGGGGATCTGGAAAGTAGCATGCAAGAACAGCCACAGCTGCCTCTCCATATGCCAATCTTAGTTTCAATTCCTCTGGGAGCTAGAGGAATGCCGGAGAGCTCAGACTTACCAAGCAAGTTGCTGAACATAAGAATCTCCAGATACTGTTAGACGCATAAAAGAAGTTGCACGCTGCAGGCTTGAAGTATCCTGCATTATATTCTGTTCATGAGCAGGCCTGGAGATTCCATTCAAGGTTTGTGCTTGTGAACCAAGGGGAGTAAGAAGAGGCTCTTCTTTAACAGACAATTTAGCACTACTCATTAATTCTGGAATGCCTGTGTTTGCAATATTACTTCTAGCTCTCCAATGAGAGGATCCCCATGAATCTCCCTCAGAAGCTTTGTCTTTAGATGCTGAAGTGGCCCATGGTTTATTTTCATTATCCAAACTTTGACCCCAGCTATTACCAATAGATTTGTCAGCAACCATTGAATCTGTAAAATTCTTGTTTCCATTATCATTGCTACCCCACTCAGAGGACTTTGCAATGTCTGAGGCAGCTGCACCATTCCATTTTGTATCCTCCCATGGTTTGTTCTCATCATCCAAATTATGACCCCATTTACCATCCCATGGCCTGCCTTCAGGACTGTCACAAGGTGGATCATCATGAGAAAACCTGCAACGATCACCATTAAAGCATTTTCCCATTTCAAAATACTTGCACAGGATGCCACCAACTCTGTATGGTTCACGCTTACGCTCATGATCCCTATCATGTCTATCATATCTATCACCAGAAGCACCATGATGGGAAATTTTGCATGAAGATCCCCTATGACACTTACCTTTCAGAAAGTCATTACAATGAACATTAGATATGCTGTTGTTCCTCACAGGAACATCCTTTTCCCCATCATACTGATTCTCATACCCACCACGAGCAACCTTATCCCTCATTTCATTCTAGGTCAAGTTCTGCTTTCTGATAAGCTGCTTTACTGCTATACAAGCATCAAAAGCAGGAGAAGCTTCAGCTGTTATATCCCTTCCAGCCATTCCCAAGACTTCCAGTGCAGCGATTCAGCAAGATGACATGCCTGGGAACAAATTGAGGTAACGACGGCTACAAGTCTTTCCTTCTCAACAATCACAATTTCCAACCGACCACGGGGATGTCGAAACGATCCACAAAAAGCTAACAAAGAATGATTTACTTGCTGAATATTTCTTGACACAGCCTCCCTCAACAGATGGGCCTCCAAACCATCTTAACACGTGTAGACAAACCCAGATCAGAAC
Organism: Vitis riparia; assembly: GCF_004353265.1. Classification (NCBI taxonomy): domain Eukaryota; kingdom Viridiplantae; phylum Streptophyta; class Magnoliopsida; order Vitales; family Vitaceae; genus Vitis; species Vitis riparia. The sequence continues at coordinate 18,885,148 of NC_048443.1, forward strand.
CAGCTGTAGATGTAGTCGCTGCTGAAGAACTGAAACCAGCATTGGTTGCATGCATGTGAGCTTGGTGGGGTCTGAGCATGGGTGATGATGATGAAGGCTTGTTCATTGTTACATCCATCTGTGCAGTTTGTTATGGCAATACAGTGGCAGACATGCGAGAAGAAACTGTGTGATGGAAAAATGGAAACGTGGAGTTAGGGTTAGGGTTTTCATGGTATATCAAGGGATGGTCTGGACTTGCATAGAATAGTGAGGGGGAGAGCTCAATAGGTGGGGGGTCCTGGGCCTGCTTCGACCACTGGTGGGCAAGCTAACATGATGGACTATTCATGTTCAAGATTGAAACTGCGGTGTTGTTCGTTTTCTCTTTTCAATGACAGTACTACCCAGAGCTTTATTTACATGGGTGCGAGGATGGTGGTGATGGATGGTGGATGGAAGAGGTGATGAAGTGATGAATGGAGATATGGGTATAGAGAGATGATCAGCGAGTATGAATAGAATGGGTACGAAGGACGGGTATGGTGGGGTACAGAATGAGGGATTTGATATGAGTATGGAGAGATGGTCACTGGGTATGAAAAGAATGGGTATGAAAAAAAAACGGGTATCATGGAAGAGGTGAGTCAAATGGGTTGTATATTGGTACAAGTATGAGCTGGGGGCATGAAGACAAAGATTATGAGATGGAATGTGATAGGTGGTCAGGACTGGTGAGAGAGAATAGGTATGTATAGGGGCATGGTGGGTGTGGGCATGAAATGGACGTTAAAGGATAGCCATAAGTGCATGCATGATAGAGACAAATGATCTGGGAGGATATTTGAACTCTGTACATATGGGTATCGTGCATTTCCTCTCCTCAAAGTGGCACAGAAATTCTCTACTCATCATCTCACTGATATAAGCATAACAGAGCCCAATGAAAAACACTGCTTCCTTAAGAAAAATGGTGCCTAGCACCAGAACCTGAAAATAGACCTCTCAAATTGCGAGCAGTTTCATCCGTAGCATCTCAGAATATCGAACAAGGGCCAGATGGTTTGTATACCCTCTCACAAATCTCAAACCATATAAAACACAAATGAAATAGGCACCGTGGAACTCAAAAATCTCCTTAAACCCTCCCAAAAAGAACAAAGAGTGAGAGAAGAAAATAGAGAATGAAGAAAAATTATGAAAGAGTAGAAAACCCAATGAAGATACATCTCAAAAATCACATGGGCTCCAAACAGGTGGGATGATCTGGAGATACTCAATATAATTATCAGAACCAAAACCAAAGGAGGATTCAACAATTTACAGGAGATGAGATTAAAAATGTTAAGAGTGAATAAATAAATAAAAAAACAGAGCAAAATATCTGCAGGTAATGATGCTCAACTCAAACCACCCTATGGCCCCAATACGTCCACAACAAGACATAAAATGATATCCATGGATCAACCAAGAATGATGCAGGGCATTTAAGAGAGGAAATATACCAAACTTAAAATAGCTATACCTGGAAGTTCACCGAGCGACCTTCCTCATCTTCCTCTTCTTCAACAGCAAGCTTTCTCCCTCAAAAGCACTCCTCACAGCACTCGATACTTCCCTCTGCTGCCTCCCTAATCTCCCTCTAATCCTTCTCTACCACTCTCCCTCTCACAAGGTTCCCCTCAGCCAACAGATTTCCCCTCCAAAGTCTTCTGTGGAACTCCTTCCTGCAGCTCTCTCACCCTCCAAAACCAAACAAAAAGCCCTCCCCTTCTAAGCTTCTTCTTCCTTAGAAAAGCTTCCTACCTTTTTCCAAATTCCTCCCCCCTCCAAAATCTCTTCTCCCTCTCAAAATATCTCTCTCTGGTTCTCTCTCAAGCTCACCCATCAGAAAACTTTTTCTCCTCTCTCTCTCTCCCTAAAGATTTCTGCCACCTTTCTAAAACAACCTACCTGCCCATATCTCTTTTCCTCTCCCCCGGATTTGCCCCTCTAACCACATCTGCAGCAACAGCCACCACCACCTGCAGGAGACGCTCCCCTACAACGGAAACGTACCTCCTCTGCAGCTCCCCTTTACGCGTGTCCAAGTCTCATTTGCTCCTTGATTCCACTACCTGGTTCTCTGTCCACCAAGCACGAGACGACACGTGGCTATTTAAGAGCCTTCCACTGGCAACAAGAGCTGCAACAATTACCTCCCAAAGTGGGGGTCTACACTACTGCATGTGCATTGTTTTTCCAATCACATTTGACTGTCATGGTTGCCAATAGTAAAGTTTGAACAAGAATTCCACTTAGCATTCCAGTTCAAAATCCTTTGATGCTCGAAATGAAACAACCATCCCAAGAGAAACCAAAAGTAATTGCAATCCCAATAAAAGCAACCTTGAGCTTATGAACCAAGAGCCAAGTAACAAACAAGTGGACCAAAAAAGCTAACCCAGAAACCAAAGCAATCACCGCAGCCCAACAACATGGAATCCAAATTAATTCCACAAATAAGCCAAGCCAAAAAAAACCAACCCGAACTGATATCTACACTTAATATCTCAAAATAACCCATTCAAGTTAACAATCCAGCCAAAAGAAGGCCCAAAACACATATTCAAAGCCCAAAATCCAAACCCAAAATTGAAAATAATTATTGTAGAAATCAAAGAGGGAATAAATAAATAAATAAAACCTCACATTTGAAACCCTATGATTGGAGACGGAATGCAACAATACACGATAAAAGGGGTGGCGGTGATGTTCAAAGCATCGGGAGGTGGAGGTCGACAGTGCTTGCATCTCCGACAGCAAGATCTAGCGGGTGGAGGCCGTAATGACCAAAGGAATGAAGAAAGGGAAAATGAGAGAGAGAAAGAAAGGGAATGATGTCGGGGGTGGAATGTGGTCAGATTAGAAGCCGACGATGAGAGAGATGATGATGGTGATGGATGACGATGATGGAAAGAATGGGAGTCGTGGGTATGGTGTCTGTGAGGGAAGAGAAGGGGAAGAAGAATGATGCCTCCAAAAGAAAATGGGTCGGCCGCCCAAAAAAAAAGGAAATTGGGGGGGGGGGGGGGGGGTGTCCACAAAAATAGCCAATGCCATGGAAAAAAGAAAAAATGAAAAAAAGCAAGAAGAAGAGTGGGGGAGTGTGGTGACATGAGGGGTGGGTGAGTGTAGGTGGAGAAAGAGAAGAGGTGAAATATATATATACATATATATATATATATATATATATATATATATATAAATAATATAGCATAATAATAATAATAATAAAACAATTTACAAAGTAATAAAAACTAAGAATTAAAGGGTGAGTGAGCCAAAAAAACACATGTAATCGAGATTTAAATCTGGGCTCAAAATTAATGTAAAAATAAAATTGGAACAAATTTTGGGGTCTACAATAGTGTTTTTAAATAACATTCTTTTAATTTCTTTCTATTGTTTTCACTTATTTTTTGAAGATTGTTTTAAAAGATAATTATACAAATATGTAGAATTATTAAAAATAAAGTATTGGATTTAAAAATTATTTTTAAAACATATTTAAAAATATTAAAAACAAGTTAAAAATATTCCAAGTTTCCAGATTTTTGTTCTACAAAATATTTCAGAATAGTTTTCAAAAACTATTTCTAAAAACTATTTTTCAAAATTATTTTCAAAAACAATTGTCAAACAGACCTACATGATCGTTTCATACTTAAATCAAAATCAAACTGATTTTTAGTTGATAGAAAAATTGAATCATATTAAATATGCTTAATATGATTTGGTTTAGATGATTGCTTGAATATAAGTTAATTTAGACCTTAAATTTTGTTTATTGTTAAAATCATTTGAAACGAACATGGAAAGTAAATTTAAATTTTTTAGTCTAGAATGTAATGAGTATATTAAAAAATTAATTTAATGTCTAACAATTATAAATTACTTTAATAATATATAATATAAAAAACTAATCAAATATTAAACAATTATATGTAAATCTTAGAATTTGGTTCAACTCGACTGTTATTGATAAGGAGACAAGAAAAACGCAAATAGAATAGATAAAGTTGGTTTTAAAAATTCCCAAATGGAACCGACCTTATGGTTATTGAAAACCCACCATTATAATTAATTTGGATTGGTTTAGATTAAAATTTTTCACTTTTGATTTTACTTACATCCTTAATCATTGGTATTCAAATATAATTTTAAAAATATTTTTGATAATATGATACATAACAAAAGAAAGTAATATTTCCAAAAAAAAAACCCTTTCGAAGTGTTCTTAAAATGATTTTTAAATTTTGTATATAATATTTTATTTTTGGAAGTAAACGCTTTTGATCTTTTCAAAGTCATACTTCTCTAGGCATTCTTAATCAACATGTGTCTTATTAAATTAATTTTATCATTTGAACTAAATTTTTAAAAATCTCAAACTCAAGATATGAAGATATGAAGATATGATACAACTCCATGATTTGCTAAGCCGAATATAAAATGAATACAGGTCCCTCAACAATAGAACAAATGAAGATTCCTCCTCATAGTCCCTCTTCACGTGATGCTGCACCTACCCTTTCTCCTCATCAACAAACAAGTATTTTTGCAGCCAAATTCGCACAGCCTTGCCAGAGCTGCAGCTTTTACATGTCTCCCCCTTCCTCTGTAGATATGTCCTTGTGTGCCCATAATTAGCTCCTTTTCTCTTCATCTACACCACTCAGAGGGCTGAAGTTATTCAGTTAGGCGAAGGGCTGGTATGTCCTATGTTCCATGCAATTTAGGTGATGTTTGCTTTTAAGAGTTAGAGAATTAATTTGTTTGTTTTTTTTTTTAATATTTTATTTTATTAAATATCAATAATTAAAAAGATTAGTAGATTTCTTTTAATTACATGGATTCACTTTTAACATTTAGAAAAAAATAAATATTTTAACCTCTTCTATTTAATAAAAAAACTCTAAAAAATAAGTAATAAGGTAATAAAAATTAAAAAATAAATCATTTAAAATATGAAAATATTACCTTAGTATGTTTATTTATAATAATTCAAAACATAAAAAATCATTGAATATAAATTTTTGTAATTGGTTGTCAATTATTGGGATTAAAAGCAAAAAATATTTTAAAATGATTTGGCAACAGCTCTCTGTAATTGGTTGATTTTATCATTTCTAGTTTAAACCTATTTTCTTTCCCTTTTACCGAAGGCATACAGACATGTAAAACATGATTTCGGCAATAGAAATCAATCATCCTCTGCCATCTTTTAAGTCCTTCAAGACTAATTTTCTCAGGCCTACTATTGTGTCCTATTGATTCAATGATCTTCTTTCCCTTCAAACATCTTCTTTAATGTCATATAATGGTTAAAACTCACCGAATTTGTAATGTTTAAATGATTTGATTAGATATTTCCCGGACACAACATTCAATACCTCCTCTGCATTTGCTCTTTGACTGGTTACATAATTAATTTATATCATAAATTTTGAATATCAAGAACCATACATTTTTCCACCACTGACAAAGGGTACCCATCTCACATTTATTATTATTTATTAAGCTTTATGTTCAATTATGGAGACTCTTTGGACTGTTAAAGAAGATTGAAGTCCTGAATCAATTTGTCATCACACATTATTTGTTTCTCTTTTCTCATCTAATTATCTCTAAAATTTAGCATCTTTTAGTTGATTTTAAGCTTATGCCGCAGAGCAAGCATGGAAGTTGAAGGCGTTGCCCCTAATATGATGGCTGGTGAAGGTGTCCCAAGCATAATCCCGAATAAAAGCGGGGATGATTTTCCCCAGATAACCCCGGCTATAACCCCCAATAAGAGCGGTGATGTTTTTCCCCTGATAACCCCAGCTATAATCCCAACTGTAGTGCCAACTACAATAGTTCGTGAAGTTCTTACTGAAGGCAACTATGAATACTGGAAAACTTGTGTAAAACGGTATTTGGTGGGTCAAGGTCTCTGGGAAGTTTGCAGGATGAGCTGCAAGAGTCCTAATAAAGCACAAGATCCAGTGGCATATTCAGAGTGGAAAAAGAAGAATTCCGTGGCTTTACATGCCATTCAAATTTCTTGCAGTCGAGAGATGCTTTCTCAGATCAGGGGAATCAAGCTTGCGAAGCACGCGTGGGACTTTTTGAAGCGAAACGCCAACCCAACCCTCTATTTCGACGAAGAAGTCGATCGCTTGGATGAACAGCCACCTCCTGCCGCAGCCTCAACTGGTAAAGTGCCTCTCCTCTTCCTCAAGTAAAAAATAATAATACCTCTATGTATGATTATCACAGACTATTATAAACATGAATGGGATACTTATGGAGAAAACTTGGGATTAGATTGGGTCCGGATTAGACACTTTGGTGGATGGGTTTCAGTTTACCCAGCATGAGGCCAGGTTTCTTTGTCACGAATAGTGGTCTTATTCTCCTAACTGCTTCTGATTTTTAAAGCCATCTGATCTCCCAATTCGGAGGATTCTCAAACCTATGAAGCATTATCCTCTATCTAAAGCATTTGATTAGTGGGATAAGATCGACTCCACCCTTACATTAATATCCACAGGGCTACTGGATATTCAAATAGAATTAGAATTTAACACGATGTCATTCAATGACCTGGTGTGAAATTTGAAGTATTTGTACTATGTATATTTAAAAAGAAATAAAAACTCAAAATAATAATAATAATAATAATAATAATAATAAAATAAAAAAATATTAATCAAATTTATTTAGGCACGAAAACTTGAGGCCCGCTAACTCGTTGTCCTAGAAACTCCTACCATTTGGGTTTCATTTCCAGTTGCCCCAGAGCCCAACACCCAATCTCAAGGCTGCCCGCTATTCATCCATTGAGGAAATGCAACTGAGGCCGTTATTAGGCCTGGGCAGTTGTACCTGACGAACAATAGAGTAAATTCTTGGCTGGATTGTTAATTAATATATTTTGTCACAAAAGCGATTTACTCGTAGAAAACAAGTAAATTTTCATAAAAAGAATAATTCAATAAAAATTACTACTTATTAAAACAGTTTTGTTAAAATGATTAATAATAGCACATATAATTTGTTCCAAAGTAATTGTTGTATTATGAATATGAAATCTTTTCATCATAATTGTATGATAAATATGATCTAACTAGTTTAATTTTTTAGTTTCATGCAATATTTATAGAGAACATAATTTTTTTAATCATAATAGTTTTAACATTTTAATATTTTTAATTACTTTTTATTGTTCATTTTAGATAGAAATTAATGAAATATTATATATATATATATATATATATATATATATATATATATATATATATATATATAATCGATGAATATTCTGACACAAAATATTGGTGAAATAAAAATTGATCAAAATTTATGAAAATGTAGAGAAAAATTTCTAAATAAATGATATAACAAGTAATAATGAAAATTTTGAGGATATATATCTATCTATATATATATATATATATAATTTGAGACATTTAATAATAATATTCACAATTAAAAATATATTTTATAGAGATTTATCTAATTTGAATGTATTCAATAATATAAAAAAAATGATAATACATGTATAAGTATTTTTTATTTTAAAATATTGATAATTTTATTTATAAATTTATATTTAATTATTATACAAAATACACAAGAATTAAGATTAATTAATTTATTATAATTTTATCTTAATTAATTTATAATATATATATTCTTTATATTTCAAATAACAAAGTTGACTTTGGGTATAATTGCTTCCTTTCAAATTTAAGGTTATGGAATTATCTAAAAGCAACAAATAGTGTATATTAATTAGAAAAAGTAAATTTTTTAACCTATAATGTAGTGCTAAATTTTAATTGAATTATTCACCTTAGTTTATGGTGGACTATAGAGTTGAAAAAAAGCATGCAAACAATTACATAAACGAAGATAAATGATGAATAAGAATTAAAAAAATATTTTCTTCCATCACCCTTATTCAAATATTACAAAATATTTTATTTATAGATACTTATTCTAAATAAAATTAAAACTCCTAACAATATATAACTACTTAAATATGAAAACTAAAAAAAAAAAAAAATCACTCAAAATAAAATATTTTCTTTAAATTTTAGAGACGCAAGTTGATTCTAGTTTTTAGAAACTTTTTATATTAAGTTTAAGTTTTCAACATTTTATATGTCTCCATCCCCATCACATAAGAAAGATATTAGTTCATTTGTTTCATTTTTGGGACATGAATGGAAAATGATATTGATTTTGCCCATCTTTCATGTAAGGCGTAACTGTAAACGTAGATCGCGCCTCGGACTGGGTTCGAGTAAACGTCGTTGACGATAACACACATGCACGAGATGTCAGGAATAATACTGAAACAGGTATGTCGTAAGTGCAAACCGACCACTTTAATGTTGTATTTGTGATCTCACCTATATAATGGTGTATCATGAAACTATAAATTATGTTCCGCATGCTAATTTTGTATCATGAAACTAAGCTGGATATACATTGAAGGTTACTTCAAGAACTCTTTAAGAGTCTTTTCAGAAAGTTGTTTAAAAAGTCATTTATTTGTGAACAGAGTTGATGTTAATTAATAATTCATAGAAAAAATTCATTTTCCTTATTAATTTGTTAGTTATACTTAAATAGATATTACGATAAAATTTTCTATGAAATACTACAAATCCATTTATTTGTTATCGTGTTATGTAACATTAGTCATCTTTGTAAGGTCATTGGTAAGTGAGATTTTAGGATAAAATGAATAAGCATATTTTAAAAATTGCTTAAGTTAATTGTCCTTTCATTTTTTTATTTTTTGCATATATGATTTAGAGAAATAACAATAGAAATAAGAAATTGTTCTTGAAAAAGGGTTTTATGGATTGGAGATGATTAGAAGGAAAGTAACATGCCAAGGCTTCAGAGACAAGCATAGTACATTAAGAGGAGACTCGGAGATCAAATGAGTTCAAGAGCTCTTAGAAGGGTCAGCGACCAAAGTGACCCAAGCCTACTCTTCTGGCTGTTGTATATGGATGAACGACTGAACCCTTTATATAAAAACCCAAGGGTGAATCATATTCATCAATCAGGCCCAAGACAACAGGAGGCAATCATAGGCCTGTGTTAGTCTTCGAATTTAAATCTCCATTCTTGTGGTGACACATTATGTTAGATGGTTACCAGTCCCTTAATAAGGATATGTGCCCCTCCTCTCAATTCATTGAAGTAGGTTCAATGCATATAGAGTCCATCTTGTTGCAATTGACGAGCTTCCAATTTAACACCAAAGCGTGGACTTATTTTAAAAACCCAAGTAGCAAGGCCAAGCCTAACATTTAGGTATATCAAGTTGGCATAGGACTTCCACAACTCTGTTTTAACTTAGGTAGATGTGATAGCACTAAGGTGTCACAATCTAAGTAAGATGTTTTCTACGGAGGTAAAGCTGATGCAGAGAGGTCATAAAGGAGACAATATTTGGAGGAGCCCCTCCAAAAATGGAAAGAGATGTCTTAACATCATCCTTGCAAGAGTCACCCATAACTTGCCTTTATTTGGGATGGAGGGTATGAGTCAACGCCGTAGGAGGCACTTAGACACACCATATAGCAGGGTTAGGGGTGCCTTTGTGCATTAACAAATGATTTAGAAAGAGTGATTGATCACTCCCCTCCTCTAAACATAGGGTTCATATGGGAATCTTAAAAATCACCTCCACAATCTATTGAAGGAGTGGCTCCTACCTTCCTTTTGGATGAGGAAAAGCACTATCCTTCTTGAAAAAGCCCTTCCATTTGGAGGTGATAGGTGCACTCCCCTTGTATTTAGGATGGTGGGTATGATCTTATACCATGTATGACTTTGAGCTTGTTGGACAGTGATTCAAAGCTCTCAAAACCTTGTAAATAGACAACCATTTAGCATAAGTAGCATTACACTAGGATTTTTTTTTTATTATGTATATCAATACACTAACATTTCTAATTTTTGTTGCAGTGCTACATCAATTAATGCATGGGTTGGTTTCATATCCACTAAAACTTCTTGGTACGATACAACTGTTCATTTAAATATTAATTTGGGTTCCTTGCTCCTGACTCCTCAGTCTTCTTCAATCTTAATTAAGTCTATTTTGATTAATGACCTAGGAATCAAGAGCATACGTGCTCAAAAGTTGAGGCATGCTCAAGCCGTCAAACTGCTACCACTACAAGAAAAAAGATATATGGTGACATTTATAATAAGTCACTATAAACATAGGGTGTCATTACAATATAGCGTCACCTTATCCACTGACACCATAGAGGGTATCAATTGATGACATATTTCGAAGCGACACCAAAGCAGATAAATGGTGACACATTCAGAAGTGACACCATATATTTTTAGTGATGCTTAATTTGATATAGAGTTGTATAAGATATATAAGGTGTCATATTAAATGCATCATCTTTGAGTTATGGTGTCACATTAAATGTATCACCTTTAATTTATGGTGTCACATCATTGTAAATGATTATGGAAGATATGGTTGTTTTTTGTTGATTAGTTTGTAGATTTTTGTAATGCTTATTAATAAATAAGACCAACCTGTGTAAATTGTCCATAAATATAATAATCATATTATATTTAACTTATATTTTCATAATGCTTATAAATTAACTTGTAACACATTACATCATCCAATAATATTTGTATATCAAATGTTCACAAAATAATAGTACATCAAACACATCAAACCCACCAAAACTAAAAAGAAAAGTGAATACACATTAAAACATAATTTAGAAATGTTAAGCTTCCCAACATTCATGTATACCTACATTTCATATGCATAAAACCGGCTAACCATAAAATGACAGAAGAGTTGCATCCAAAAACCCAAAATTCTCAATTCCAAATAAAGTAATGTTTATGTCCAATAATGTATGACATAAGAGTCATATCTAAAAACCTAAATCTTGTTGCCTCTTTCTTCTTTCTTTTTATTCTTCATACTGTCCTCCCAAGAGTGTATACCTGCATTTCATAGTTTAATGAGGTTTAGAGTTCTTATTGAAAATAAAAATGTGATGTTATAAACAATAAACAAATCTAAGTACTAATGTTTTCTTCTTCTTTTTCCTTTTTCTCGTTTTGATATAAAAATAGTTCGTAAAGAATAAGTAATGTTATACAATACCAATGAAAAATTCAATCATATAACAACTAAGGGACTTACCATGAATGATCACGATACATCAATATGATTCATGATTAGTTATAACACAAAAGTAATCCATTCTTCTCTAATTTCATCAAATTCTACTTGAGAATATGTTTTTTTGGTCATCAAACTGAAATCAAATGAGAATAACATTAATATCACAATAATTGGAAGTATGAAATTATATACAATTCATTAAATGAGTAAAACCTTTAAAGCAATAACTGTAAAATCAACAATTATTTCTTTAATGAATCTTATAACAAAGTAGTCACATTTGAACTCAAATAAAAACAATTCAAGAAAATAAAAAATAAATCAAAACTACAAAATCAAAATATAAATTTAAAATTTTTAAAAAATACTAATTTTCTACTTAAAATTTGCACTTTTTAATTTTTTTTTTTATAATTCATTTTGTTTTTAAAAATCATTTTTAACATCTAATATATATATGTATATTTCTTGGAAGGATTTTTTTAATTTCAATATTTTTTAAAGTTCATTTTGTGAAATAACAATGTCCATTAAATTTCATCTCAATTATATAAAATAAAATTTTAGTAACAAAATATAAAAATGTTTTCAACTACTAATATGATAAAATATGATATTATAACAAGTATGAAAATTGTGCATATAAGACAAAAAAAATCTAATTTTTTATTAAAAAATGTTAAGAGAAAAATTAGAATGAGAAAGAATCAAAGAACTTTTCATAAACATTATTGATTTTTTAATCATAACAATTATTAATATATTGGTTCATTTTTAAATACTTTCACAATAATATATTTTAACTACAAGTTATTTTAATTTATCAAAAGATTTTTAGGAAATGAGCTATTATCCATTTATTATTATCTTATTTTCAGAAAATATTTTCAGTCATTTCATACACGTTTTCAACTACTAAAATTATTGTTTTTATAGAATAAACAAAGAAGCATACACTTATCCTCCACTCACTAAGTCAACTATTACAATCACCATAATATTTTATTCACCTACCAATATCTTATTCCATTTAGATAACTCTCTCAACAAAATCATTTTTACAATACTTTTTACTCTCCTATGATATTGAATATTTTATTCCATTTAGGTGACTCACAACACAAAGGAATGTCTTCTTAGGTTAACTGAACAAAGACTTTTTTTTTTTAGTTTACAATATGTATAAAAAACAATTATTTATTACAAGGAATGTGGTAGAAAGGTCATTTTATTTTTAAAGAATTTTTTAGAATTTCTTAAACATTTACAAAGAATAGAACCTAACAATTTTATTTCTAAAAAAATTGATCAATTCAAAAAAGAAAGAAGAATATTATTTTTTAAGGAAAGTTAATAACCTACTTTATTCTTGAATTATCTAAACAGAACTTACTAAAAAATATTTTATCCCAAATTTATTTTCAAAACTTTCTTATTGACAACTATCTCATATGTAAATTATTTTATTATATAAAGAAATTCTTATTTTATTTTTTTAGAGAAAAATTCACTTGTTTATTAAATATCAAAGAAGTCTATTTTTATGTCTATTATATATATAAATCCTCTTATTTTCATACAAGAAAACTAGTGTATCTCTCATTCTCAATTAGACAAAAATTTTAAAAATCATTCATTTTTCTTGTTTTCATTTGTTTTGGGGCTTATTAGCAATGAAACGAAAAATATGTTAGAATGTTAAACCTAGTTTTTACTTCCCTGGAACTCGACAAAAAACACCATTTACAAAACCCACATCATAGATATACTAAATCAAGAGATATAAAACAATTGTACTAACAAATATTTTTGCATTAATAAAAAAAAATGAAGATGATAGATAAGGGATTTTGACTTACCCGAGATTTTACGAAGCAAAGAATATCAATTTTAGGTGTGCCGACCATGGGTGTGAGAAAAAGGAGAAGAAAAAGATGGTTAGGGTTAAGCAATAAGATCTTTTATATTAGTTAATGTATATATGGAAACAATGGACTTTTCATAAATTGTTCCTACTCACTATTTTAAAAAAGGGCCCATTGAGTTATAAATTTTAAAATTTCTTATTTCATATGGTGTCACTTCCAAAAAATGACACCATAAATCTGAAATTAGCATCATCTAACTACCCTAATTGAAGATTTTTTATATGATGTGTCACCTTTATAAATTTTAAGCTCAATGGTGTCATTATTTTAAATGTGACACCATAAATAGTGACATCATAAATTATTTTTGTAGTAGTTACAAGGCATTTGTACTGAATTACGAAATATAAAACCTGACAGGGTCCTTGGGTATCGAGTGCACCAAGCAGTCATCCAGGCTGTCAAGCAAGGGAATGTTGAATTTGTCACTGGGATGATTAAATCTATTCCTGAGTTAGTGTGGAACAGTGATATAAATGATAGAAACATATTTTCCATTGCAATTTTGAACCGTCAAGAAAAGATTTTCAACCTTTTACATGGGCTTACTAATGTAAAGAAGATGAAAGTGACATCTGCTGATGATAGGTTTGACAACAACATGCTACACTTGGCTGCGATGTTAGCACCATCGGATCAACTTGATGGTATCTCAGGTGCTGCTCTACAGATGCAAAGAGAACTACAATGGTTTAAGGTCAGCATCTTTTCACCTTACACCTCTCATAAAATAATAAATATTTTCTCTCTATCTATATATTTATTTATCCATCTATATATTCTATTTTGAAACACTAAGATACCATCTGTGGTCTCCACATTCCCTTTCCGGAACTACTCTAAAACTTACCCCTTAATATGTCAAGTTCCACATTCCATCTATATTTATGAATTTTCAACAACTCTTTCTCTATTATGAACGTGCTTTGGGTGTAAGAGAAAATAAATAAAGAAAAAAAAAGGAATAAATATTCCATCATTTTTTTTCATTTTCTCATTGACGTTTAATCAACTGTTTTCTACAAATGTTAATGTGAATATCTAAGCTTCCCATGTCTTTATACCTCCAACCCCCTGCCTTTTTTCTCCTTAGTTTTTATGCAACAAATCAAGTATTCACTTACATTTTAGTAGCATCCTTTTCAAATTTTTTATGATATTATTGTAGGAGGTGGAAAGCATTGTGCCGCCAATATGCAAGGACGTTCTAAACTCAGATGGAAAAAAGCCCAGTGAGGTGTTCTCTCAGCAGCATGCAAACTTGGTAAAAGAAGGGGAGAAATGGATGAAGGAGATAGCAACATCTAGTTCATTTGTAGCTGCTCTCATTGTTACCATTATGTTTGCTGTAGCCTTTACTATTCCCGGGGGTAACAATGACAAAGGCGCTCCCATATTCTTGGACGATCCCTTGTTCATGGTTTTTATAATATCAGATTCAATCTCACTCTTTTCTGCTACTACTTCAGTGTTGATGTTCCTGGGAATCCTGACATCACAATATGCAGAAAACAAATTCCTCACACGGTTGCCCACAAAGCTAATAATAGGCCTTTCCGCCCTTTTCATCTCTATTGCAGCCATGATGATAGCCTTCTGTGCTGCCCTTGCTATTTTGCTAAAGCAAAGCTCAACCAAAGTGGTTATGATCCCGATTATTTTACTTGCCTGTGTTCCGGTGACCCTATTCGCATTATTGCAATTTCCCCTTCTTGTTAATATTTTCATTTCCACATATGGGCCAGGCATCTTCGATAGGAATATACAACGTTGGTACTAGGTATGGCCTTTCAATATGTTATGACCTAAATGCATGTCCTTTATTAGCCTGTTCAGTAATATATTTTATTTTAAGGTGCATGTAAAAATCACACGAGTTTTATTCTATATTACCTCAATTCTATGCATTGCCCTTATATGTATCTAGTGTGAAGTCTAGTGTGAAATTCTGTGACTAAAACTTTTAATTATATGATTTATGCAGTTTATGTACAAAGTATTATCAAGTTTTGAAGTTACTCTAAAAGTGCTCTTACTGTGTTTAGATTGGACACATAGATACCAAAGAAAACCAGATGGAGGACTAGTGACTCCTCAGCTTGAAGCAATTCACCCTACCCACTTGAAAAGTATGCACCACCAAATCGATGTGTTATATGTGTTAGCATAGCTTCAGGCTTGCTTGAAGCCGGTGACATTTTTCATAGTGCACTTTTCTAATCTTCCAATATGTAATTTTGAGAAGTTGGTAATGAGTTGCAAATCACCTATACTCTAGTGATATCAATGCATTCCAATATGACATTGTCCAAGGTATTTATGAAATCAAACCATCTTGAAGATTACCATTTCTTTAGTATTTCAATAGAAGAAAAACTAAATGTACTATTATTTAAGGTATAACAATGTCCAACACATGCAACATGAGAGATGTAAAAACATACCACATACCCATAAGAAAAATAGAAACACATACTCATAAGAAAGAGAACATATCACTAAATGAATCAATGAGAACATCATATATGAAAAGTAAAGGACTACAAAGGACTCTCGATGCAAACGGTAGACTACAACACAAGTCCAGGACTAGACTCAACAAAAATGAAAATGATGTCTCTAATGATGACCATAGTCAAACTGGAAAGTGCTCTGAACTGAATTGTTATAAAGTGATGTACCAATGCCAATTGAACGAAAGACTCAACCCAGAAGATCTCAAAATGCCATACCCATCAATACTTTCAACATCCACATCGATCTACTAAAGACTAGGAGGAAGGGAGACTGCGTAAGTAAAATGAGTAGGCAGGGGGTTGGTTGTCGCACTCAGTTCAGACAAGTTGACCACCCCAACATCAATCAAGTTCTGTATGGCATGATGAGGTGTTGTACAAATCTCAATTTCATGCCCCTGAGTTTGAGGATATAGACAATGCTCATGTAGACGAAATTGGGGAGGAATAAGATGTGCCAAGGGATGAGGTGCCAAGGGGATGGTCAAACCAACATCTTGGAGCTTCTTAAAAGCTTTAGTCAAAGTCATGCCCCATGAAGTAAATTGTCTTGTTGACCTTTGAACATATGGTTTAGGTATTTGAGGAATAGTGACTCTCAAATATGGAGGTCGTGGCTACATATTGGTCTGAGCAATGAAAGGCTACTGAACATAGGCCGACTAATATTGATATTGTAGATGAGGAAAGTGGGCTCTGATTATAGAAGGCTTTTAATATAAATGATAGGCAGTCCTATGTTGCTAATAACTAATGGTGCTAACCTTTCTAGAATTCCTGGGTGATCCAATAGGCTTCTTTCCCTTACCATCTCGGGAAGGAGTAGTGTGTGTCCATAAACCTTTAGCAATGTTCTCCTCAACACTAAAGGTAGTATGGATCAAGATCTTGAAATCATAAAAAGGAATACCCACAAGGCATCCAACAGGTCTCGACTGAAGGTTCCGAAGAATTATGTCAATCTAATCCTTCTTCTTAGACTGGTCTACCATACCACCCAACTTTTCCCTCTAATGACTAACAAAGGAAGAAATAGTTTCATTTGGCCTTTGTTTGGTCCTCTAGCTCTCATCTAGAAACATCAATATCAACACTGAAAGCAAACTCTATCGAAAACTCATGGGCCACATCCTCCTAGGTATGAAGTCTCACAAGCTCGGTTGATGTAAACAACCTCTATACTACTCCACTAAGTGACTTAGGAAAGTAGCAACTACCAATTATGTATCATACAATCCATGTGCTCTCATGACTGTCCTATAAAGCTTCAAATGAATCTTTAGGCAATATACTCCACTATAGCGCTCAATGTTTGGCATGCAGAATTTGGCGGGCAAGTTGGCTTCCGGTATACCATCTCTGTCATCCCAAGTCAACCCCCCCTCCTATAGCCTCATCTGTCTCATCCTAGTCTTAAGTCTCTCCACTCTGACCTTCTACTCTACCAATTTAGTATCGTCAATAGTAGGAATAATGGGAGGTAGCATTATGGTAGCAGATGGTAGAGCAATCTCATAATGGTCCGATAAGTGAAATGGAGTACCATGTGAATCTAGGGTGGAGGAACTTGTGCATCTTAGGATGTAGGAAGAACTATCTCATCTTTACCCATACCAGCTGGCTAATGATCCTAGCGGGAGCTCTTTATTTGATCCAAACGTCGACTAACCTTTGCCATAGACTTATAAAAGAAAGCAAGTATGGAAGTTAACTTGTCTGACATCTCAACTAGTTTGTCTGAACTTTGATGAGAATTTGATCTAACCAATTTGCTTCCAATCCTCTAAGACTGCAACTTCAAACTCAATTTACTCGCTTAGACTGACTCCCTACAATGCAAATGATACAACAAAGCAAATGAGAGACATAAGAGAAGACCTTAAAGATAACAATAAAACATAAGACAAACACATGGTCCTAAGGTGACAATGTAAAATATAGATGTATGATAGGAACTCTAAAGTCATAAAGGTGTCCACTATGAGATGGCTACAAATGTGACTAGAAAATTCTTATTAATAATCCAAGATAAAATAGGTGTGAAGAACAACAATATCAAAAGATTGATATCCATCTCAAGCATGATATTTTTTATTCAACTTTCAATTTAAGCTTCAATAAAGGAAAAATGACAAGGTGATCAAGTTGGATCCCTATAAAAAAATAAAAAAAATAAAAAAAAATAAAAAATGGCATAAATATGAAAACACGCCTTTCACATTTTTGTAAAGAACATGATGAACATTGAGTTGGAAATGGAATCAAGTAAATTAAATGGAAGGTGAGGTATCATACCCCTAATAGGTGTAGAATACAAAATGATGATCATGATTGATAAGCATATCATAAAGCACCAAGTAGGATGTAACAACAAATTGAGAAACATCCTAACTCAAGAAGGGAAAATTGACAAAAACCCTACGGGGAACGTACACTAGACTTAAAGGATAAAAAAGAAGACTACACAACACACAAAGAGTGGTCCAACTAATACTCAAACTTACACGAATCTCTAAACACACTCAACGGGAGAGACTAGATCTAAACTGTGGCTAAAGCAACACCGAAGGCTCTTAGATGCACCCACGTGTATAGTAGAAAGGGAATTTCTAATAAAAGGATCTAAGCTCAACTTACAAGGTCAAAGTGACTCTAAAAATAAGAGGGTGGGTTGAAAAGGATCCTTAGCAGAAGCAATCGTACCCGTTGGTGGTATGTAACCTCCTGCACGCCTCTGAAGAGATGGGGTGCTTCCATGTAAGGTTGTCATCACCTTCAAACATGCATTACCTCACATCCCAAGGAGTTTCCTAATAGTGAAGGTCCTCACAACTCCCAATGCTTAGTGGTGATCTAAAGTGCACAATGAATGGTGTGGGTACATCTAAAAAGCCCATCAATCTAAAATAGCAAAGATAGCACACTAGTCACACAAATATCCTAAAATCTAGCTCTAAACTAGACAA
This sequence comes from Vitis riparia, assembly GCF_004353265.1. NCBI lineage: Eukaryota > Viridiplantae > Streptophyta > Magnoliopsida > Vitales > Vitaceae > Vitis > Vitis riparia. The sequence goes on from NC_048443.1 coordinate 18,903,764, forward strand.
GTCTTCAAAGATCATACTCTATGCAACATGAACATGACGACCTCCTCCAAAAAGCTCCAAAACATACATATAACCCATCTCTAGACCTTACTCCAAATCACTAGCTTGATCGAAGAACAAACAAAACAAGTCTCATATCAAAACAAGATAAAGGGAAATAAGGTTGACCGAGACTAGGGAATTGGAGATAAGGAGACAAATATGAGTTCCACAAAAACAAGCAACATGCACACAATCATGCAAAACAGGTGTATCATCCATATCTACACATAAGCTAAGCGAAGATAAGACAACATAGATAATCATACAACAAAATCAATCACCATGTTAAGATAGTCATAATAAGCATACAACAAGGAGTAGCATCATTCTAAGATATGTAAAAAGACTTTGTCAATATAATCAACATGTCAAGATCTCAAATAAATATAATAATCAAGCATGCAACATAGATAATCATCATATCAAAACTCTTAATGTGCCATCAACACTCAAGCATACACAAACACAAAAAGGGGTTATCCATTGATCGATTAATCGAATGCCATATGTCCCTTCACTTAAGTTCAAGCTTGACACTCTAGTCTTCCTAGTGGAATTGCCTTTTGTTGAACCTGCATCTTTCATTTGCATTTATACTCAATGGAGAGATTTTTTTTTTAGTGAAAAATGATTTTTGTAAAAATTAGAGTCATCACTTATATTTATTTATTTTTTAAAGGGCAAATAAAATAAGAAAAAAAAATCATTATTCCGAAAATCATGTTTTTGAAAACCAAGTCTAAGTCTGGGGCTTAAGTTACTTATCAGAAAGGTGCCATAACATAGTACCCTTCTAAGTCCTAATAAATGTCTTTACTAATCAAGTTGAGGTAATTATGACAATTGATTTGTAAATTATGGATACCAAAGAACAAGAATAAGGCAAAAAATGACCATAAAAAAAGCTTAGCAAAATATTACTCACACAAAACATGCATATTAAGTGAATCAAGCATATAAGAAAAGGAAAGGAATGTACCTCAATTGCAATCCAAAGTGCTTTCATAAAATAATAGGGTTAGTTGAACATGTATAATATAGAAAATGTCATATAATACATCCAACATGCATTCCACTCAAACCAAGAATCAAAGAAGTGATCAAGGCATAACAAGATGTAATTAAACATGAGAGTATATAAAAACAAGACATATAGGTCCATGGAATTAAGCAAATAAGGGACAAAGGAAGTGTTCCTTGATAATATAGAAAACACTTTCATAAAACCAAAGGGATTAGCTTAATGAATGAAATAATGAATGGAATATCATAGATAAGGTCTCATTTTATATACAATCAAATCCAAAATAAAGAGCAAAGAAGTAAATTAAGATGATATGATACACAATAATCAGATTTAAGAATTCAACTTATATTATTCAAAACATGTCAAAAGAGGGATAGAGATATGAAAAAGAACTCATCTAGTATATATAATATATCTATAATGTACAACACAAGTCAAAACAACCTAAAAGCATGCCTAAGGAAACTACATTATCAACAAGAAACAAGACTTATAGCAACATAGTAGAACAAGGGAATTCACAAAATAAACCCTAAAAAAATAACTAAAGGCGTTATTTCATCAAACTAAAAATTGGATAACATCTTTAATATATCTAAATCACAATACAGAAGTCCAAATTATTTAATTTGGTGTCAATCAATATTAGATTAATTCATAATAAGGACACTATATAAAATAATCGGCATATGATTAGAACAAAGGGACTTGCAAAATAAATCTTAAACAAATATCTAGAGAAGGAATTTTATCATGAAAAAAATTCAACAATATCTCATATATGTCTAGATTACGACCCAAAAGGTCAAATTATTTAATTAGGTCCTATTAATACTAGATTAATTCATAATCACATTTGTAAGAAATAAAACAAATTTCAATAATATATCAAAGTGAATTTATTTGACTAGCCCAAAAGCATGACAAAATTAAGAAAAAAAAAATTGTACAACACATTCAATGTCTATTTTACAGGAAAAATAACAACATGAAAAATAATAACACATTCAAATTACTCAAGGAGCATATTTAAATTAAGCCAAACATTCCCTAACTACACAATGAATTTAGTGTAGTAAGTATAAGAATTTTTTTTCCTATTTAGGGAATTGCTTTTCAAGAAAGTAGGGTCCTAAAATTAACTTCAAGAAGTGTAAATTAAGAAAAAAAAATCAAATAAAATTAATAAAGTCGAGAAATAATTTAAATTTGGAGAATCAATTAGAGTGTCTAGAGTTGGGTTAAAACAAGACCTGTGTAAAAACTGATTTAGATTTCTTAATTGAAAAATGATTTTGAGCCCACGTTATTATTATTATTATTATTTTGACAAGTTTAAGAAGTTAGGAACATTGTAAAAACATAAAAATATTTTTAGAAAAACCCTAAGACATTCGATTCCAATTTTTCAATTCAAAGATTAGCAATACAACAAATAGTGATAGTAGGCTTTTGAAAGTTGAATGTTTGTAGGGCTTTACCAAGTCCCAATTTGATATACATAAATTTAATCCATGTTTCCTAATCCTCCATAATCATGATGCAGCTTATAAAGATTGAGAATTACTCCATTTTTTGGAGGCATGAATTTTTATTTATGTGAGAAATTTGAAAATCAAAGAAAGTCAATTATAAAAATGCATACCGATTGAAACATGGTGCATGTTTTTCAAAAAAGTTTTTATTTTATTTTATTTTTTTATTTTTAATGATCACGAGATCTAAAATGAACTTGGAAAACAGAAAAAAAAAAAAAAAAAAACCCCCCTTGAAAAATATTTTAAAACAAACAATTCACATAAGATCCCAAGATGAAAACCAAGGGAACAAAACTCAAAGCAAAAATAGGTATGTGTGTATGTGAACATGTGATAGATAGTATCTAAACTTAAACTCAAACATCTTAAAGAAACAATCAAATAAATAAAACCAAAAGTAAAGATACCAAGTGGTGCAAGGCCTTATTTCAAGTGATGTCAAAGAGGCTTTAACCTAATGGAAGAAAACTAAGAAAATCAACGAGTGGGCTAAATCCTAAGCATAAACAACAAATCATCCAATCAATAAATACCAACAATATGTGTGGCCTATGTATCCACACCAACTAAAGATAACTCCCATATCCAAGAAAGATGGAAGGAAAAGAGAGGGATAGAGATATGATTATTAACATATATGCCAAAAAATTAAAAGAGAACATACCTCTCCCTGAAAAAGATGAAGCTTGCTTCTTCTCCTTGCTATGTCGTAACCTCTAGCCTTAAAACTTCACATTTTATCTTTAATTTGTGTCAACACCATTTTATCTCTCCAATGGCATCTATAGGTCTACCAATCTCCAATGGCATCAATCTAAAGAAGGTCCTTACTATGGCAACAATTTCCCTATTTTTTCTCAATGTGTGAAGTCTCCTATCCTCCTATAGCGTGAATCACTTCTAATATGGCAGTTGCACCTCTTAGAGAATCTCTTCCTAAAGGGAGTCTCTCTCTTCTTAAAAATCCCCAACTATGTACACCTACTTTTCCAGTCTCCATATGGCATGAATCTTCTCTCATAATCTCTTTGTGTTGTGTATACATTTCTTATCTTAATATGAAAGCTTGTACCTCTTAGAGAATCCCTTCCTTCCTTCCAAAATCTCTTTACCTTCCTAAAAGAAAGAAAACAAAGATAGTCGTGTGTTCCTTCCAAGTCCCCTTATGTTCTCAATCCAAAGAATCTTCCTTATGGCAAAGTCTGCAATGTCATGTCTCATTCGGGAATCCTTTTCAACCTTAAAAAATCTTAAGCTTTCCAATGTTGTGTACACTAGAGAATCCTACATTTTTCAAGATATGCTTTATTCCTTATTTCCCTTCTAATAGTCGTGTTCTCCAAAGAGTTCTCTCCAAAAAGTCTTCCTTTTCAACAAAATCTCAATGTCGTCTAACTCCTAAGAGAATCCTCTTAGTCACCAATTCAATCCAACTCTCCAATGGCTTGATGATCTAAAGAGAGTTCTATCAATGTGTCATGAACATCCAAAGACTCCTACTCAATCACCAAATTCTCCATGTCTTAATGTCTACCTTATTTTCCCAAATAAGCCCCCATGCACATGCTATGTAAGAAGACATGAAATACTATCCTAAAGTGCACCTAAATTTTTTCCTAAAATGCATTTAGATGAACTATCCTAAAATGTACCTAGATGAATTAACTTAAAGTGTACCTAAATATAATGAACTAAGAATGTATCTAGATGAACTATCTTAAATTGAATCTAAATGGAATGAACCAAGGATGCATATAGATGAACTATCCTAAAGTGCACCTCAAAATTTTCCTAAAATGCATCTAGATGAACTAACCTAAAGTATACCTAAATGTAATGAACTAAGAATGCATCTAGATGAACTATCCTAAAATGTAACTAAACTAAAGTGGAATTAAGAACTTTCCTAAAATGCAACTAAGTAAGCTAAGTCTAAAATGCAATTAAGTGTACTGTAACTAAGGTCACATTTGAGATCCATTAAAAAAAAAAAAAAAAAAAAACCTCGACAATGAATCTCTAAAGGTAGCTCAAAAATACTGCCAAATGAGTAACAATGGGTAACCATGGGACAACTACAAGGCAACGAGAAGTGAAGGAAAAAACATATAATAATGTATGCTATTAAGACAAAATGGAAGGTTTACAGGCTACTAAGAACTCAAGTGTAGATTATTAGTGCTTTGATATTATGAGAAAATGGGAAGTTTCTAGCATAAGCACAACCTAATCCAAGGGGCCAATGCTTAATTGAATCAAGGGAGTAGCTAAAGTTGAAAATGTAAGAGCTATTATTCTAAGAAGTAGAAATGAGTTGGAAAGAAAGTAAATATAAGAGGGAAGGATCTAAGGACCAAAGTTCAGGGAAGTATCTCAGTAGCCTCTTGAGCTTAAAAATAATGTATAGTTAGAAGGAAATAAAGTTGAGGAAAATTTAAGAAAATAAAAAAGAAAATCTGAGAAGAAGGAAAATTGTAAAGGTAAAAAAAAAAAAAAAGGTGGCTTTGGTGTCAACTTGGTGCCATTTTTTTTTTGTTTGTTTTATAATATAAGATGAAGATGTGGCACTCAATTAAAAGAATTTATTTATTTATTTGTTCTGTTAGCCAAAATGAATTAATTCATTAGAAAAAACAAACAACAAGTATAGAGGTTTAGTCGTCTCCATGGGGAACTAGGTGGTTTTTCTAAAAACATTAAGATGAATTCCTTATGATCTAGGAATTGTTAACCGATTTGATTAGTTAAGATTCAATTCCAAATTCATAATATGGATCGAATTATGAAAGCTAAAGTGAAAACAAAATATGAAGTGGATAAAAACATAAAAATTAAGATGGAGAAATATCTACAAGATTTGTGAACTTTGAATTAATCTAATTATTGAATAAGATCTCTTTTCAAGCAAGTTTAATCTCACCCATCAAATTCTGGATATCAAGAAGTTTTAGTACAGATTCATCTCAAAAAGCATCACTTATACCTTATCAAGAGGGGTTATTAGATAATTATACCTTTAAAGAATAAAATCCATAAATCTAGGAATGGGAACTAAATTCACCATGAAGAGATGGACTCTTACCTTTAATCTTCAAGAGGTTTAGCTACCAAACATGAAGAATTTGACTATGATTCTCCTATTTTGTCAAGAAAGTGAAATAAAATGTCATGGAAAGTGGAAGGAACAATAAAATTAAAATTAAAATTGTCTAATTCTCTATCTTATTTATTCTATCATCTATTCATGTGGCACAAACCTATAATGCCATCGTATACAATCATGAAACTAGCATGAAACTTTCCTAATAACTAAACCATATTTCCAAAATTAGCAAACTTAAAAATAGAATTCAATTTCAAATATGGAAAACTAGAGTTTTGGTACCGAAAATTTTGATACCAACGGGTTGATTTTGACACAAGGCTTCGATTTCTTCACTAGACATTTTGATAGTGTGGCTATGAGATCAATTTTATGTTGATTATGATATTGGCATTTCAATGCTAAACTATCCCTTTACCAATTTCAATTTTACATTGTATTCTCCTTGTTAAAATGCTGTAAATTACCTTCTAAACCCTAGTTCTTCAACTTCCAATGATTCATCCTTCATATTCTCATGCATTCCATTATCAACAAATGTTAAGTTTCCTAGTGCTTATCAAAATAAGTGTTTTGACCCTTTAATTTTCTATCAATTCCTCTTAATTTCCTTGTTAGTACCATAAATAGGACTTACGATAAAACTAGTTAAAAGAACTAATCCATGGTTCGAAGTACACTAAGATACAAATTTTTAAATATGAAAAATTACATGATTTAAGCACAAATCTTTCTCTTTAGCTTAACCTTTTCTAATCTCTAGCTAGTAAAAATAGAAAAAGAAAAACTTAAAATCATAGACTTGATTGGCCATGTTTACTTATGCTTGTTTTTCAGTTGAGAAAGAAAAAATAGTTTTTTTTAGTATTTTATACAAATACGTGTGTTTGATGTGAGTATTTGAGTAGTAAAATAACAAGTAGGCATCCCATTCCAAAGTCAATCTGAAGTGGTCTTGTTTGACCCAAAGCATATCCGAGAAGAAAGCAACCATAAGTAGCTAACTGTTATGCACCATCAAGGGGTTGGCGTTACAAGATTAAATGTCACGATGAAGTGGGGTTATAATGACCAGCAGAAAGTTACAAAGGTCCGCCTATATATAACAGTATGATAAGAAATGTAGGTATGAAAGACTGGTCCCTCAAAATCCTCTAAGCTAACTTAGCCACTGGAGAGATCTGTCCAGAAAGCATCCAAACAAACTCTTTTGCCGGATCATCAAGAATAGAAGGCACTGGGGTGGCTGTCGGAGGGGTCAGTATTGATCAAGAACTAATAATTGGCATCATCTATTAGAATCTTAGAACAAAAGCCAAGGTGGAAAAAATTCAAAATGGTGACAGCACCCTCTAGAACTAGCATCTACGTGTCATCTACAACACAACCTTCTAATCTTGATGAGAGATTCTGTGGTGTTGCGTACCAAAATGGAGAGAAGGCAGAAAGATTGTGAGTAGTGTATAGAATCTCTCATTTTTCATGTAGAGCAACTAAAGTAAAAAAAAAATGAGGAATTATGAGTGCAAATGTCTGGAAGGTGATGCTCCAATAGAAAAAGTTGTCATTTTGTTAATCAAACCCTCTCAAAACCATACTAAAGCAAGGCAGCTAGAGTTTTACCTTCAGATAGACAATCTTCACCTTAGGCAGATGATGAATTGTATGTCAGTGATTCACCCTTGTCACCTACAATACCGAAGTGTCAAATAAAACAACCTGTTAGTGAGAATCGTTTCAATGAAGTCACCAAAACCACAAGGGAAAAACGCCATCAGGATTCTACTTGAGGTCGCAACACTGCCACTACACCAGGGATATGGTCTAATATCCTACATGATGATTTTCAAAAAATCCATGTAGAACGCCCGATCTAAGCAAGTCCTTAGAGAGAGGCATAAAATACCAATAGGGTCAGTTATCAGACGCCTCAATGACATGTTGTCTACTCCATTTGATGCTCATATAATAAATTATGAATCCTCGAAAGGGTTTTTGGTCCCAAAATTCATTGTGTATGATGGGACGAGAGACTCGTTTGATCGCTTTAGGCACTATAGGTAGGTGATGACTCTGGATGTAGGAAACGACACCATCCTTTATAAGGTTTTTCGCCTGCATCGCCCCTTGCTTTGTCTTAGTTCTACCAAATTCCTCAAAATTTTATTCTTTCTTTCAAGGACATCTCTAAGGCCTTATAACACATTACTTGTGCTCTGCCTGACAGAAGGAGAATGTGAGTGGGCTCCTGAACATAAAAATAAAGGAGAATGAACCTCTAAGGGATTTCAAAAAGAGGTTTGGGTAAGCCATTCTCCAAGTGGAGTCATGTGGTATGTATTCAATTTTGTAGATTTTTAAGAGAAGCATAAGTCTAAGAACCTCTTTTTTTGAATTTATCGTCAAGAAAACCCTAATGTTAATAGATGATTTGTTCTGATGGATTTATCGTAAGTATGCAATTCTGAAAGACGATATTTGAGCGGCTTCATAGTAAATTTTGGTCATAGAACGACTTGTTCAAGAAGTTTAGCAATAGTTTGGGAGATTGATAGCCTTAGGAAGATTCATTTCTCGCTTCATTGATCGTCTTTTGGCAACTCTTCAATGCACTCCAAAGAGCAAAATCATTAAATTGGACTTCATAGTGTGAACAAGCATTTGATTCCATCAAATAATATTTGTTCGAAACCTTAGTCCTTAATAGTCCGATTGCATAACACTTTGATGTTTCACTTCCTCCACTTTGGGAATTACATGTTGGATACTCCATCTGCCCTAAGTGGGCCCCACATGACTAGAAATCAAGATTTTATTATTTTTTAATCATTTGTAAGTAATTATTTGTAAAATAAGTGGCCAATAGGAACATGCCATGTGTTAGGTTTTTTAGTGGAAACTATAAAAACTCAATATTTTGGTTTTCTAGGGAGTTTTTGATTTTTTTTTATGAGTAGAGATGGCTTGACAATTCTTGGGGGAGGGGGAGAGAGAGAGAGAGAGAAAAAGAGAAAGAGAGAAGAAGACCTTGAATGTTTTTCTTGGTTTGTTTTCTTTCTTCGTTTTATTATTGAATAAATTATTCTTTTTAATTTCTTTAAAATCAAGAATGGTTCTTTCTTATTGTTTTATGGCTTATGTATATGAGGACATGCCCATAAGAGGCTAAAAAGCCATCTTAGGGTGAAACATGAAAACCTAGGGTTAGATCCAAAGGGAAACAATGACTGAAATTGGCTTAATAATGGAATGAATGAAAGGTTAGGGCACTAGTATTAAGATCAAAATACCCTCAAAAATTAGTTTGACTTATGAGATGGTACAATTGCATATTCTTTAATAATAGGGATTCTTAGTAATTCTTGATCTCTAGTTATCAAAAGTTTTGTCATTGTTATCTATCCTAAGGTAAATCTACACAAAGTGGTAAAAGCCTAAAAACCTTATACCTAGACCTAGATTTCATATCCATTCTTTTTTTAGATAATTCAATAGAATAAAATATTAAAAGTTAGGATACAGATAAACTCTGAAGTGTGGAACTTAGGTTGATCTCGTTAAACTACGCATTTTGGTTACTCTAAGACTATTAAATTATATACCTTTGTTTTGCCTAAAGGTTTATACTCGAAGTTGGATTGTGTACCCCTAATCTTAATTAATTGAATTAAAAATCAATAATTATTCTTTAATTTAAATAGGCTTATTTAGGAAATTTTTATTCTTATTTTATTCTGATTTATTTGAATTAGTTATTTTTTTACCTTTAGCAAATAATTAACATTTTTTTATACATTGATTTCATATATTTTTATTATTATTGAACTAATAAGATTTTACAATATACTTGGGTGGTGTTTGTTTTTTGGCTAAATAAAAAAAATTAAAATATTTGACTTTTTCTATTCAACTAAAAGTAATATGTTGATATTTGTTGTGCAAATCACGACAAAGAATTATAATAGGAAAAAAAGAATAAGAAAAATGACAACAAAACACAGTGATTTATGTGGTTCAACCTTGAGCCTACATCCATTGGCGAAGACAAAGAAGAACTTTCACTATTGTTAAAGAAGATTACAATTCTTTTAGCTCTCAAATCCCAAAGCCCCAATTTATACCCAAAAAGAGACTTACCATTTTTGGTCAAAATATCTTCCTATATTTTTTTCTAATCAAAAAGAAAGTTTCTATATAGAAAACTAAATGTATAATCCTCAAAGATATCTTTTCCTATATAAAAAAAAAAATCTCATAATAGGATATTCCCTATAATAATAGGAGACCCACTTTCAAGAATATCTTATATTATGAAACTATCAATATCTTTCCAAATTAACTCAAAATACAATTTGAGACACTTTCTCAAAATCTTCACCTTGGCTCAAATTCCCAAGATTCAAACAAACTCAAAAGTCTTCCAAGTTACTTCGCTCCCACACCCCACAGGGGCCTTCAGATACCGCTAACACCAATTAAGTCTAATCAATACTTGAACTTAATCATAGGAATGGACTTAGTCATCATATTGGTAGGATTGTCCACCGTAGGGATTTTTTTTAGTATAATAGCACCCTGTGCAGTCACATCCCTAATAAAATGCATTTTGACATCAATATGTTTGATCTTCTCATGGAACATCTGATTTTTAGTCAAATGTATGACACTTTGGCTATCACAATACACAACAATCAACTCCTGTTGTAAATCTAAATCGCCAACCAAACCCTTAAGCTAAATAACTCCTTTCATTGCTTTTGTGGCTACCATGTATTTTGCTTCAGTGATTGACAAAACAACTATAGATTCAAAAGTTGCTTTCCAACTTAAACACTCCACATAAAGTAAATACATACTCTATTAGAGATCTTCTTATGTCCAAATCTTCAGCATAATTAGAATCAACATAACCAACAATTTCCCTAAAGATATCAATCTTTTTATCATATATTAAGCTAACATGTGATGTTCCTCTCAAGTATCGAAATATCCATTTCACTACTTTTCAATTGATATTTCCAAGGCGATCCATATATCTGCTCACCACACTAACTGCATGTGAAATGTTTGGCCTAGTGCAGACCATGGCATAAGTAATGTTCCCAACTGCACTAGCATAAGGAACATGTGACCTGTACTCCCTCTCTTCTTTGGTCTATGGTGATTAAGTACTAGAAAGCTTGAAGTGAGTTGCTAATGGAGTACTCATTGGTTTTGACTCTTGCATTCCAAAGCATTCTAACACTTTCTTAATGTACTTTATCTATGATAAGTACAATTTCTTTGCTTTTCGGTCTCTATGAATCTCCATACCCAATATTTTCTTTGTAGCTCCAAGTATTTCATTTCAAACTCTCCTTGAAGTTGAGTTTTCAACATGTTGATCTCAGACATATTCTTGCAGGCAATTAACATGTCATCAACATATAACAATAAATAAATGAAAGAACAATCAAACAATTCCTTATGATAAACACAATTAGCATACTCACTCCTATGGTAGCCATTACCAATCATAAAAGTATCAGACCTTTTATAACATTGCCTAGGAGATTGCTTCAAACCATAAAGAAATTTCTTCAATAAACAAACATGGTATTCCTTTCCTAAAATAATGAATCCCTCGGGTTAATGCATATATATATGTTATTCTAACTCATCATGTAGAAAAATAGTCTTGACATCAAGTTGCTCTAATTTTCAATCAAATAATGTAACCATAGCAACTAACACCCTAATTGAGCTATGTTTCACAATTGGAGAAAACACTTCATTGAAGTCCACACCCTCCTTTTGTGTGTGGCCCTTCGCCACCAAGCGTGCTTTGAACCTAGCATCCTTCTCTTTTGGAATTTCTTCATTTCTTTCGAAGAGCCATTTGCAACCAACAATCTTTTGATTTTTAGGTTTCTTAACTAGTTTCCAAGTGTGGTTCTTTTGAAGAGATTCAATATCCTCATTCATAGCAACAATCCATTGTGTAAACTCTCTACTAGTGATGGCTTCATGATAACTTTGAGGTTCCTCCTTTTCAATGCTCTCTGCCACACTAAGTGCATAAGCAACCAAATTTGCATAAGCATCCCTTGGTCGTGGTTTAATTTACCTCATTGTTCTATCTCTAGCCAAACAATATCGTTGCTATTATGGTACATATTCTTTATCATCAAGATGTTGCACTTTTTCCTCCTTTGGCTTTATCGAAATCGCTTTTTCTATGGTTTATGAAGCTTTAGTCACAAACTCCAACTTTTCTCTCACACTAGGGTCATTTTATGTATGAAGTTGCTTCTTCTTAGGACTTAACATTGTAGACTCATTAAAAGTCACATCCCTATTAATAAGAAATTTGACGAATTTTGAATCTAGGCACCATAACCTATATCCTTTCACTCCATTGGCATATCCTAAAAATATGCACTTCCTTGCCCTTGGTTCCAACATACCTTCATTCACATGAACATAAGCCAACAACCAAAAATTATTAAATTAACATAATTAGAAGGGGAACCAGACAATACCTCTTTAAGAGTCCTACATTTAATAGGAATTGAAGGAGATCTATTCACAAGATAATAAGCTGAATTTATCGCTTCAACCCAAAATTCCTTTGACAACCATGCATTCAAAAACATGAATCGTGCTTTCTTTAAAAAAGTTCTATTCATCCATTCTACAACACCATTTGGCTATGGAGTATGTTTAACTGTGCGGTGTCTCACAATACCTTTATTCTTGCAAAACTCATTGAATTCTTTCCCATATAATTCCATGCCATTGTCAGTTCTCAAGCGCTTAATTTGTTTTTCAGTCTGCTTCTCAATCATGGCTTTCCATTGCTTGAACTTCCCAAAGACATTATTCTTATGTTTCAAGATATATACCCAGACCTTTCTAGAGTAATCATCAATAAAGGTCAACATATATCTTCCATCACCATGTGATACAACTTGAGAAGGGCACTAAAGACCTAAATGAATATAATCTAAAGTACCTTTAGTTCTATGAACACCTGCACTGAATTTCACCCTGAACACAATGCTCATAAAAATATAGTTCTTCTACTTTCTATCCGTCAAGCAAACCTTGTTTGCTCAAAATTGTCAACCCTCTGTCACTCATATGCCTAAGCAGCATATGCCACAATATAGTAGTCTTTATAATTAATTTTGAGATTAAAATTGTAGCTACACCTATAACTGTGTTACCCTATAATGTATAGAGAACATTAATTTTCTTTCATTTCATCACAACAAGAGCACCCTTTGAAATCCTCAAAACTCCACCTCTAGCTTTATATGTGCATCCTTTGGAGTCAAGTTTCCCTAAAGAAATCAAAATTTTCTTCAATTCTAGAACATGTCTTACATCAGTTAATGTCCTTAAAATGTCACCATGCATCTTAATTCAAATTGTGCATATCCCAACAACCTTATAGACTACATTGTTTCCCATGAGAACCTTCCCACCATCTATGGGTTGGTAGGTAGTGAACCAATCCCTATTGGGAGACATATTATAGGAGCACCTTGAATCAAGAAGTCACTCATCACCTGAGTTTGTAACAATAACTGAAAGAACATTTGCAATATTTGAATTTTCTTCTACAACTATTGCATCACTAGAATTAGAAGTTTTCTCTTTTTCTTTTCCTTTACAATTTCGACAATTTTTCACATAGTGCCTTTCTTTCTTGCACTTGAAACCTTTGTTATTTCCCTTCGACTTTGATATAGAACAACCTCTTCTACCATTATTTTTCTTTCTTGTTCTCGCTCTAGCCACCAAACCTTCACCTGAGTCATCTTCTCTACTTTCAGACATCCTCTTCTTCAATTCCCTTAAGTTCAAGACTGCTCTAACATCCTTTATGGAGAGAGTGTCTCCACCATATATCATAGTATATACGAAGTGCTCATAAGAATTTGGTAAGGAACACATCAAAATTATGGCTTGGTCTTCATATTCAATTCTAACATCAATATTCCTCAAATCCATGATAGTTTTTTTAAACTCATCAAGGTGGTCTTTAATGGACGTACCTTCTTTCATCTAGAGAGTATACAATTGCTTCTTTAAATAAAAGCGATTTGTAAAAGACTTCATCATGTACACACTTTACCTCAACCATAACTTGGCAATCGTATCTTCTTCTACAACCTCATGAAGCACCTCATTACCCATGCACAATAGAATAACTCTATGTGCTTTCTCCATAAGTTCATCATTTTCTTCATCAAGCATTATTGTTGGTGGAGCCTTTCTACCCTTTAATGCTTTGGATAACCCCTATTGAACCAATAAGGCACACATCTTGATGTGCCACAAACTGAAATTGTTTCTTCCATCAAACTTCTCAACCTTAAACTTTGTCACCATTCCAAGTCTAATAACCTAAGCTCTTATACCAGTTTGTTGTGTAAATCACGACAAAGAATTATAATAAGGAGAAAAGAATAAGAAAAACGAAAACAAAACACACAATGATTTACGTGGTTTGGCCTTGAGCCTACATCCATGGGTGAAAATGAAAAAGAACTTTCACTATTGTTAAAGGGGATTACAACTCTTCTAGCTCTCAAATCCCAAAGCCCCAATTTATACCCAAAAAGAGACTTACTATTTCTTGTCAAAATGTCTTCCTATATTTTTTCCTAATTACAAAGGAAGTTTCTATATAGGAAACTAAGTGTATAATTGTCGAAGATACCTTTTTGTAAAAAAGATCTTATAATAGGATATTTTCTATAATATTGGGAAACCCAATTTCAAGAATATCTTCTATTAGGAAACTATCAATAACTTTCCAAATTAACTCAAAATATAATTTGAGACACTTTCCAACAATATCAATCAATATAATTAAAGTAAACTTGTTATCAATAAGTTTACTTTAGTTATATTAGTTGATATCAATAAGTTATTTTTAACTGAATAAAAAAGTCAAATATTTTAACTTTTTCTATTTAGCCAAAAAACCAAACACCACCTTAAACTATCCGGACATGAAATTTCATACGGTATCCATTGAATATCATAAATGATGTATGTCTTTTAACTTTGTTCAACCTCACAAACTTTTTACTTGTTCCAAACTTACAGTAGAATTTTTGCAGTGAAAACATTAAAAAGCCAACACGGTGGCCACTTAAGATATGTTGTTCGATGAATGACTAGAGGGCCTTCATAATTGAAGGGCTAGGGTCCCATGAAAAATTCTGCCTAAAGTTGCTTTACATGAAAATACAAATACCTCGTTGTTGTCCCAACCAATGTCTTAAGATATGTTGTTCGATGAACACTAGAGGGCCTTCATAATTGAAGGGCTAGGGTCCCATGAAAATTCTGCCTAAAAGTGCTATGCATAAAATACAAATCCCTCGTTGTTGTACGAACCAATATCTCGTAGTGGCATCCTGTCGGTCTCACTACTTTTCCTTAATTTAGACACAATATCTGTTGGTATCCAACTTTTTGCGAATGATCCAATCACTTGCCTGCCTTTTAATCCATGTTATGTTATAGATCATTATTGCACTCATTACAAATATCTTATCAAATGTAAATTAAGTTCCCGGAAAAGATAACTTTACAACTCATCCTCGCTCAAAGTTTATACTGCCCAGCTCAAATGGAATGATGTAAATTATTTTTAATTAGTATAAAGATATAACTATATCATTTGCTTACCCGAAGGTAAAGTTAATACAGTTCCTTCAATTATGGAGAAAATGAAGATGGGTCCTCATAATCCCTCTTCACGTGATGCATGCTGCACCTACCCTTTCTACTCATCAAAAAATAAGCATTTTGGCAGCCAAATGCACACAGCCTGGCCCGATCTGCAGCTTTTGCATGTCTCCCCCCCCCCCCCCCCCCCCCCCCCACCCTC
Organism: Vitis riparia; assembly: GCF_004353265.1. Lineage (NCBI taxonomy): Eukaryota > Viridiplantae > Streptophyta > Magnoliopsida > Vitales > Vitaceae > Vitis > Vitis riparia. Next base: position 18,919,366 of record NC_048443.1, read on the forward strand.
TCTCTCTCTCTCTCTCTCTCTCTCTCTCTCTCTCCATATATATATATATATATATATATAATTGTGTGCCCAATATTAGCTCCATATTCTCTCTATTCACACCATTGAGAGGGCTGAAGTTACTCAGTTTGGTGAACGGCTGGTATGTTCTACTGTTCATTCAATGGTACTTTTGAAATCATGCTTTTTTATACTTGGTGAAATTGGTGCTTTTTGAAATTTTGGACTCTCGCTGCATGCGTGCGATTAACTTGTTTAGGCTATATTTATATTTTAAGACAACCAAGAAAAAACAAATATTATTCAATGCAATTTTTGTAACTGGTTGTTAATTATGAGGAAATTAAATAAAAAGTGTAAATATTTTGCAACTGAAAGTAAAGAAATTTTGTAATTTAAGTGACTAGAGCTCTTTACTGAAAGAGTTTATCTGCAAGACATATAGAGATCTAAAAGGTGGTTTTGGGGATAGAAATCAATCGTCTTCCACTTCTTTTAAGTGTTGAGACTATTCTTCTCAGGCTACCTTTGATTCCTATCGATTCAATGATTTTCTTTTCCTTTAAACACCTTCTTTAATGTTATAAAATAGTTAAGACAACATTCGATACCTCCTCTGCATTTACTGTTTGAGTGGTTAATAATTAATTTATATACATATCTGTATGCGAAATTTTCTAAATTTTAGTTTCACTAAACTTTAAACATAAAAAAGCATACAACGGCCCACCACTGACAAAACCATTTGACCATTCTCGTAAGTATAAGCAAGCTTTATGTTCTATTATGGTGCATCTTTGGCACATGCCCATTTCACTGTCGAGGAATAACAGGCAGAGTGAAGTCCTGAATGCAAAATATGCCATCACAATGTTTCTCTCTTCTCATCTTTTCTCCAAAATTTAACATTTTTAATTAATTATAAGCTTATGCCACAGAGCAAGTATGGAAGGTGGAGGTTTTGCCCCCAATATGATGGCTGGCGAAGGTCTCCCGAATATGGTCGGTAATGTTTTCCCCCCTATAACCCCAACTCTACTCCCAAGTGATGGTTTTCCCCCTATAACCCCAACTCTACTCCCACTACTCCCAAGTGATGGTTTCCCCCCTATAACCCCAACTCTACTCCCAAGTGATGTTCTTCCGAATTTAACCCCAACTCTACTCCCAAGAGATGTTCTCCCGACTATAACCCCAGTTGTAGTCCCAACAACAATAGTTCGTGAAGTTCTTACAGAAGGCAACTATGCTTATTGGAGAACTTGTATAAGACGTTATTTGAAGGGTCAAGGTCTATGGGATGTTTGCAAGAAGAGCTGCATCATTCCTCATAAAGCACAAGATCCAGAAAGATATTCAATTTGGAAGAGGAAGAATGACATGGCTTTACATGCTATTCAAATTTCATGCAGTCGAGAGATGCTTTCTCAGATTAGGGACGAAACTCGTGCAAGTGAGGCGTGGGACTTTTTGAAGCGAATTGCCGACCCAACCCTCGACCTCGACAGAGAAATAATTGGCTTCGAAGAACTCTCACCTGATGCCTCAGCTCCAGCTGGTAAAGCGCCTTCCTCTTCCTCATGTTAAAAATAGTAAATGTCTTTATATATAATTAACCTTAATAATATGTATATAAGTAGCATACTTATGGAGAAAACTTAATTTGGACAAGATTGGGTGAAGATTAGAAGATTTATTGCATGTGTCCCAGGGTTTCACTAGACCCAGCATCAGACTAGGTTTCTGTTGGAGTAATAGGCTTCAAAGAGAAAAACAAACAATTACAAACAAGATAAAATCCACGAAAATGAAAAATTTTGTTGTATTCCCCTTTCCCATTTAATGGCAGAACTTTTGGGCCTCAAGATGTGGATCACGATCCAGTCCAGCTGTCTCAAACAGCTTCGCTAGAAGCTGTCCCAACAGTATTTCATGGAATACAACGGTAATTCTATTTAAATGGTGATGTTAGCCTATGTTCTATTTTATTAAATAGACTTGAAGACCAAGATTTGAACCCGAGTCTTTAGTGTGAAAAAACCTGGCCCTTGCCTTGCCAACCGAACCAAATGTGCTTTAATATTTGTAAGGCACATGTAATTTATTTATAGAAATAATATTATATATGTATTATAAATTGAAAATTAATTAAAATATTTTTTTATAAATAATTTAATTTACTTATATTAGTATGTATTTTGTATAATAAATTAAATACAAGATAAATAATAAATAAAAATATATTAAATGCATTCTTGTTTTAATATTAATTTGTTTGCAAACTTAATATTTTATTGTCTAATGTTATAGATTCATGGTGCATGTATTAATTTCTTCGTTAAAACAACTTCATTATTATTTTTCTATCATTTTTTAGGTTTTAATTAATTTCTCTTCATTGATATTTTTTTTGTTAAAATATCCATTAATATTTTTTTATATATCCATAAAATTCAATTATCGATATATTAGTAAAAATTGATATTTTCATCCTTATTCCTTACCAATGTAACTTGTATTTGAAAAGTGAAATAATAGAAAAGGTGACTTCAATGACTCAATATAGAAAAACAGCTCAATGGGAAGATTAAATATAATACAAAATTAAAACTTTGGGAGCTTTTTTTTTTCCCTTTTTTTTTTATGTAAAAATCAAATAGTAGGTAAATTTTTTTAATTCTATAGTCAAATTCACTTTCTTGATAAAAAAAATTAAAAACTTTCAATTTAAAGATACAACCAAATAATGAACTTTACATACTCATTCATATTAAAAGATTTCATAAATAGACATTTTATATATTCTAGCTCACTCATACTAACATTGCATCCCAAATAATAAATTCAATTATTTTCTCAAACACACTTAAATAAAAATTTTAGAAATTATAATTGAATTGAGCCTTAAGTCAATAGTCCTAAATAATTAATTTTAAAATTGTTTCCAAAAAAAAAGAAACATCATTCCTATCCCAATCCCTTCTCCTCAATGTGTCACTTGTACTTGTAACTAAAAGGTGGAATAACAGAGAATGGTGAGTTTAGTAGCTGGGATCAAGTATGACATAGTCACTTGTAATTTAATCTTGTCCTAGAAACTAATTCCATTTGGGCATTTCCATCTGGCAAAGAGCCCATCACACAATTGCGACTGAAGGCATAGATATTTTGAGCAGGGACCGCTGACATTTTCTCCCAGTATGCGGACTTAATCAAGGCATTGGACCGTGGTAACTGGAACGCTATCGAAGTCTTCCTTAGGTCAAATCCGGATCTAGTGAGGGCAAAAATCTCACCAACAGGGTTGACCCCGCTTCATATCGCAGCTCTTGCTGGACATGTCAGGGTTGTGGAGAAGTTGGTGGACAAACTGCAGCCAGAAGACTTGGGACAAAAAGAGGATCTGCTAGGGTACACGCCACTTGCTTTGGCTGCATCAGATGGAATCACAGAAATAGCGCAGTGCATGCTTACAAAGAACAGGACATTGGCCGGCATTTCAGATGGGGATGAAATCCTCCCAGTTGTAATTGCTAGTAACCGAGGGAAAAAAGAAATGACACGTTTTCTCTACTCTCACACTCCGCAAGAGAAGCTAGCTCCAGGACAAGGCAGAAATGGTGCATCGCTTCTTAGTAATTGTATTGCTTCCCAAATCTTGGGTAGGAGAGAATAGTTTTTCCAACTATTTTTGAAGAGATCTATCTTTACCATACAAAATTCTCACACCCTATTTTGTTTGTCTATACGTACACTCCAATGCCCCAGATGTTGCTTTGGATATCCTCAAGAAGCACCCACGCTTGGCTATTTCTTCGGACATGCAACGCATAATCCCCATCTTTGTACTTGGTCAAATGCCTTCTTTGTTCAAGAGTGGCAGTCAGCTTTGGTTTTGGCAGCGCTGGATATACTCATGTGAGTACCACTTCAATTTATTTTCTTGAAAAAGATATAGATGGATAGGAGGACTACTGTTATTCTCTCCAAAGAGTCTTTCCAATCAATATTTTCAAATAGAATAACCATCACACTTGGAGAAAGTGTGATTTTCTTTTTAATATATTAAAACAACACATCATTTTCCCTTTTAATATATTCATTTTTGAATGATCCAACTTATTTTACATGTGTAGTACATTGTCATCACATAAGAAAGATCTTTGTTCATTTGTTTTATTTCCGAGACATGCATGATGGTATTGATTTTGTCCATCTTCATGGAAGGCATACCTGTAAAAGTAGATCATGCCTCCGATCAGATTCAAGTAAACGTCGCCGATGAAACCCAACATTCACGAGATGTCAAGAACAATACTGGAAAAGGTATGTTGATATTACGAACTGATCACTTCAAAGTTCTTTTTTTAATCTTACCTTCATCATGGTGTAGTATCTTCAGGAATGGAGCAGAATCCCATTTTCTCTTTTTTTCACAAAAACTATAAATTATATTCCCATGCTAATTTTGTCATGACATAAAACTGGATAGTTACTAAAGGTTACTTCAACAATACTCTTCAACACTTTCCTCACATAGATGTTTAGAAAGTCTCCTTTTCTTAAAGGGATAAATTTATTTGTGGACAGCCTTAATGATGCCGATAATTTGGAGAAAAAAAATTTCATTTTCTTAGTTGAAATGATTATACTTAATAGGATATATGATATGATTTTCTGTGGAACACTGACCTTCTATGTTATTTGTTAGCATCTAATGTAAGATTACTCATCTTTGAAAAATCACTGCTAACCTAGATATCCCACAAAGTGAATATGCATATTCTAAAAATTGCTTAAGTTAATTGCCCATTGAAATTCATTTGCATATCTGATTTAGGGCAATTAAGATCTAACGATACAAATAAATAAATTATTTTTCAAGGGCTTTATATAGTATTAATGGAGATGTCTAGAAGTAGAGTGAGGTGTCAAGGCTTGAGAAGAAAGCAGAGTGGATTAAAAGGAGAGTCCGAGGAAAGAATGGTCCGGGTCTCAAATTGGGGATGGGACAAGGAGCACCGAGGGCCCTATCAAATGAGTTCAAGAACTCTGAGAAGGGCCAAAGTCCAACGGGACCCAAGCCTACCTTTCTTGTTGTTGTGCATAGATAAACCATTGAGCGTCTATATAAAGACCCAAGGTTGAATCATATTGGTCAGTTCAGCCCAACAAATATAAAGGGTCCCCAGTGACCTATATCATCAGCGATTCTTCATACGTACGGACATCTCCATGCTTGTGGTGACACGTAACATTGGATGGTTACATGAGGTCGCTCTATAAGGACACATGCCCCTCCTCCCAATTCAACGAAGCATATGGAGTCTATATTCTCTCAATTAGCTAGTGAGCTTCCAGCTCCATCACCTAACCAAAATTTTGAATCTATTTTAAAATCCCAAAATTGGGAAAGCCAACATCCAAGCGCATCAAATACCTCTATGATTCTCAGGACTCTGGTCCTGACTTGGGCAAAATGTGATAGCATCAGGGTGTTTCTCCTAAAGAATGGAGATAACGTAGACAATTGCCAGACAATTGAGAGGCCATGAAGTGAGACAACTGGGAGGAGCTCTTCCTAAGGAATGGAAGGACAAGGTGTGCCTCCACAACATCCTTGCAAGGAGCTAGTCACCCTGATACTACCCGATGTGTGGTGGGGGGTCGGGTCAACACCCACCATGTTCTTGGAGGAGGAATCTTCTCATACCATTTAGCCGTGTTAGGGGGTGCACTTGTGGATTACCAGCATGAGTTAAAAGGAGAGTTGCGCCCTCCTCTAACCACAAGGTCCACAAACTAATGGGAAGTGGCTTCTACCTTCCTTGTGCATGATGAGGAGAAGCATCACCCCAGTTAAAAATACCTTCCACTACAACGGCATCCATTGAGGAGGTAGGCATGCACTTGTGCCAGCCATGACTTGTAGCTTGGCACGAGGGTGTAGAGCAAATTTATGGGGATGAATGACAAGCCGAATTGCTCAATTCCATGGTCTGGTTTCTATCTGCTACAAGTTCTTGATGATTAAGAATTTTTTAATTATGATTATCAGCCCACTAATATTTCTAGCGTTTATTGCAGTACTGAGACACTTGCATGGCCCGGTTTCCTATCTGCTACAGCTTCTTGGTATGATACATCTGTTGAGTTGAATGTTTATTTTGGTTCCTTCCTCTTGACTCCTCATTCTTCTTCAGTCGTAACTCTGTTTTGATTAATGACTCAGGAATCAAGAATATATATGCCAAAAAACTGAGGCATGCTCAAGCCACTGAACTGCTACAATGCATTTGTAATGAAATACAAAAGTTGAATGTTGAGGGGACATTGGGGCTTCGATTGCACAACACAGTCACCCAGGCTGTCAAGCAAGGGAATGTTGACTTTGCCACTCAGATGATTAAGTCTACTCCTCAGTTAGTGCAGAAAACTGATATCAATGACAGAAACATATTTTTCATCGCAATTTTAAATCGCCAAGAAAAGATTTTCAGCCTTTTACATGGGCTTGATAATGTAAAGAAGATGAAAATGACATCTAATGTAGATAGGTTTGGCAACAACATGCTACATTTGGCTGCAATGTTATCACCTTCGATTCAGCTTGATGGCATCTCAGGTGCAGCCCTGCAGATGCAAAGGGAACTACAATGGTTTAAGGTCAGCATCTTTCACCTTTTGACTCGTTTTTAATTATTTCCGAACAAGTGTACACTCCTAAAGAAACTGAATCGTTCGCCTGGCAACCTTACTGAGGATATCAGCAAGTTGCTCCCCAGTCCGGCAAAAATATAGTTCTATTTCTCTTTTTTCAACCTGTTTCCTGATGAAATAGAGACATGTTTCCATATTCCTTGAGCAAGCATGAAATATCATATGCTCGGTCATGGCTAAAAGAGCTGTTAGAGATTTTTGGCTTTCTTGCAAGTCTTGTAGCAGTCTTCTGATCCATACAGCTTCACAAGCGCATGCACAAGTGGATGAAATATATTCTGCTTCAACAGTTGATAATATAAACTGTTTTCTGCTTCTTAAAAAACACAGTATGACTTTTGATCTCAAAAATACTCAAATGTTTTCTTCCTACATCCATACAGCCAGCCAATTGCTGTTTGTAAGCTAACCAACTTGGCATAGGCATGTATAATTTGAATATTAGTTATCAACTGTAGTCAATAGTGAATAGCATAAAGAAGGAATTCTAGTTCACCTTGGCCACATGATACTTGTGTTCTGATCTCTCTTATGATATGCAAGAATGCAGTGGCCAAATCTGTGACAGGTAATTTGGTTCCCCCTGGACCCCTTTTATATATATAGGGAAAAAAAAAAGAAAGAAAATAAAATAAATATTCCACCTTTAAATCCTTCCATTGACATTTATGCAAGTTCTAGAAATATTAATGTGAGTAGCCTAGACTTCTGTTTTCAATAATTTTCTTTTTGATTTACATAAAACCACCCAAAAAATTCAAGTTACATCTTTGTAGCATTCTTTTCAAGTTTTTGATGACATTACTGCAGGAGGTGGAAAGCATTGTGCCGCCAATATGCAAGGACCTTGTAAACGCAGATGGAAAAAGGCCCAGTGAGTTGTTCACTGAGCAACATGCAAACTTGGTGAAAGACGGGGAGAAATGGATGAAGGATATAGCAGCATCTAGCTCATTTGTAGCTGCACTCATTGTTACCATTATGTTTGCTGCAGCCTTTACTATTCCTGGTGGTAACGATGATACAGGCGCTCCCATATTCTTAGGGAATGACTTGTTCATGGTCTTCATAATATCTGATTCCATCTCACTCTTTTCTGCTACTACTTCAGTGTTGATGTTCTTGGGAATCCTGACCTCACAATATGCAGAAAACAAATTCCTCATGCGGTTGCCCACAAAACTGATAATTGGCCTTTCCACCCTTTTCTTATCTATTGCAACCATGATGATAGCTTTCTGTGCTGCCCTTGCTATTTTGCTGAAGGGACGATCAACCAAGGTGGTTATTATTCCGATAATCATTTTACTTGCCTGTGTTCCAGTCACCCTCTTCGTACTACTGCAATTTCCCCTTCTTGTTGAGATTTTCATTTCCACGTATGGACCAGGCATCTTCAACCGGAAAATAGAGCGTTGGTACTAGGTATGTCCCTTCAACATGTTATGAATCAGTGCGTGTCGTGTAATAATCCCTTTAGTACGTACCATATCTATTGATGCCTATATGGTTCTATCTTATCTCACTTTGATGCTTTCATTATATGTACTGTAATGACAGGTTAGCGTTTGAAAAGTTTTTGTGTGGTGATTGAAAAGTAAAAAAGAAAAATATTTGAAAAACACGTGTTAATTTTGAATTGATGAAATTTGATTTATTGTATTGATCAATTAGACGAGTTGAAAATTTTGTACTACATCAATCGCCTTATGGTAGAAAATTTCTTATGATTTTAGAAATTGAAAATTTCCAGAAATGAAAAACGAAAACAAAAATGAAGAATAAATTAATTAAAATTAATTAAGACAAAAAATTAAATTAAATTAAATTAATTAATAATAAAATTTAGAAAAATTAGATTTTTGGATTGGTATTAATAAATTAATTTGTGTGTTAAAAAAATGAAATAAATTGGAAATAAAAAATAAACAACTGAAAATAAAATAAAATAAAAGAAATAAAAAATATTCAATGGGCCTTTGAATTTTGGGTTGTGTAATGTGGTAGGGATTGTTAAAAAGAAAGGGAATTGAGTTGGGCCTTGGATATGGGCTCGCTGGTAGTTGGATTAAAGAAGTGGGTTTTGTGGTTAAAAATAAAAAAAAGGAAAAGGGAAGAAGTTGAAAGGTGGTAGAACGTGGGAGAAAGAGGGGAGCGGACTGTGGAGATTTTGGCTAGTCGACGGAACTTTGACTGGCCGTTTGGATGGCCAAACGACCTCCGTTTTGGCCCAAATTTGGAGGAGGTGTTCTAATAGATGAGAGAAACAATTTTACGATGGCCGATCGCATTTTTAACTATCAAATTCTCAGATATGTGGTAGGAGATACTAACCCTAAAACTTTAATTTAATGCATTTTTCATTGAAAAAAAAATTATAAATCTTATAATTATGAGTTAAGTAGGTAATAATAGTGTTGTATGAATTTTTTTGAATATTCGGAAATTTTCTAGATTTTTTTGTAATTTTGGGAATGCTTTGTGATTGATAAATAATTGTTTTGGGTTGTTAAAAATTATTAGAAGTGTGGGAAAATTCTGGAATTAGGGTATAATTTCAAATCTAGTGATAAGTGAATTTTTGAAATTTGATTGGAATATTTTCGGAAATTTTATTGTGGAGAATTAATTATTTTCAAATATTGGAAATTATTAGAATTATTGAAAAATTCCGAAAGTGTGGTACAATTTCATGTTTATTGATATGTGAATTTTTGAAAATTTGTTGGGAAATTTTCGAATATTTTCATGTGGAAAATTTATTTTATTGGATTATTGGGAATGTTGGAATTATTGAAATTATTGAGAAATTTTGGATTTTGTAGCATTTATTTGCATCATGGTTGTGTGAAGAAAGGATAAAAATTGCAAAAAGTGTATGAAATGGAAAAAGAAAAAAAAATGAAATAGTGATGAAAAGTGAAAGCCCGTGTGAGGCAAATTAAGAAGGGGGAGAGATTTTTAGGGTGAAAGACCCAAAAGTTTACCTAGGGAAGACTCCGAATGGGGAGTATATTTGGGTGCGGACGCGTATCCTTCGGTGAAAACCCTAGAACAATAGTGCATTGTATGATTGTGTGTCACACGATCATATGCATTCATTTAATGGTTGAATATTGTGGAATTGTGTATATAATATTATATATTAAATTGTGTGACTTGATTAATATTGTTGAATTGTTTCTGTTGTGTTATTTGAAACTTAGTAATCCCCATTAACCCTTTGGGTGTTAGGCACCTTACTGAGCAAAGTGGAAATGCTCACCCCTTCCTTTTTACATCTTTTTAGATGCAGATATTATTCCCGATGATCCACAGGTGGGGTAGGGAGGGTTTCAGGATGTCTCTGGAGCGGTCTAGGGAAACATGTCTTAGTTATTGCGTTTGTGATATTGAGACTTATTTTAATAAATTGTGAACTATGGATGTGTAATAAGATCTTAATTTGATTAAGGGGATTAATTGTGAACTTTTATTTTGGAATGTAATGATAATTATTAAATCTTGATGCGTTTGAGTAATGTTTGAAATGTTGTTAATGGGTGAGAACCCTAGTGTGGTTTATACGTGAAAAAATAAAAAATAAAAATTAAAGTGGTTTGGTTGATTGCCAGCGTGGAGTAGGAGAAACCCTTAGGGTCAAACTTTTGACTTAGGGTCATGGGCCAAACTTTGGATCGCCTAGAATTTGGGTCGTGACATGTACCCTATGCAATGTGTGGGATTTGTTAAGAAATAAGGGAATCAGGAAGAGAAAGAAATTCTGAAATCCAACTAAAGAATTTGTTGAAGAATTTTATTTTCAATAAATGCAATTGCTTGCTACATTCTCACGTCCTTTAAGTAGTTTAGTTTTCAAGATTTGTAACCAATCCAAGTAGTTTGTTTTAACTAAATGAGATTGTACGCACGAATTTCATGAATGTTCTACAAAATTAGCAAAATAATAAAAAAAATGCAAATAAATTTTTTATTAAAATTAATATTTATGGGATACAATTTCGGGTGTAATATTATTTACAAAAGACTATTTTTTCTTTGATTCTTTCATTTTGATCACAATTCAAAGAACGATAATGAAAGTGTTTTCTTGGATTTGAAGATCAATCGAGGGTCTAAAGTGGTTTTTTTCCCAATGAACTTGTTGAATGACAAAAAACAAGTACGTAGTACTTCTATCATTTATCGGACTTGTAGAGAGATTTTATGAAACTTCTTCTTTTGTTATGAAGTCTGTTTTCCTGTGTAAAGTCATTTTGAAGATCTCATTTTCTTGGTTTGGATTTTTTGATTTCCTTTTTCTCATCTTCTCCATTTTCTTAAAGGAAGTCACCTCTATTTTTAGGTGAAAGTCAGGAATTGAATTTTGAATCCCCGGTATTTAGTTTCTTAATTCAAGGGATTTAGTTCATTAATTTTAACAACTTTTTAGAGGTTTTACCAACAAGATAATAATAATAATAATATTTTTTATTATTATTATTATCTTTTTCTAGTTGGAAATTAGTTTTTTTTTTTAGGAAACTAATCCATAAGAGAATATCTATTTTTTTAAAAAAATTCTCTTTTGATTTGAAGATATAATTTCATAGTCTTATAAAATTGTGTCACATGTCCAATGAGCCCAAATTTCGTTGAACCATGAAATTACAATTTTTTTTAAGACCAAATTTAGTGGCAATTTAATCCACTAAATTTTTTATGTCTACAATGCTCCCACTTCAAGACGCATCACTTACATGCATTGTCATGTGTATTGGGTGGGTCTTGAAGTTAACCTTGTTTTTCTTTGATTTTTCTTTTCAAAGAAATATTTTAATAGGAAGTTTCCTATTTTTTAAAAATCTCTTTCCCACTTTTTTCTAAACACTACTTTGTTTTCTTTCTTTCTTTACACTTTGAATCCTCTTTCAATTTGCTTTCCATATATATATATATGTGTGTGTGTGTGTGTGTATGTATGTATATATATATATGTCCCTTGGAGAACTTGTGCATGTTAATGAGGCTCATCATTATGTATATATATATATCGTTATATATCTTTATGCTTTTTTTCTAACTTTTTTTTTCAAGGAAAAAAATAGGCTTATCATTCTCAAACACATATTGAACTCCATAGCTTTCAAAGACGAATTTGATTTCAGGTAATTTTTTTTTTTATAAAAATATTACCTTGATACTTGAGGGAGGGAATTTTTAATAAACTCAAATATCCATTAAAAAAAAATGAATACCCAAAGTTTGACCCTCATGTAATCAATTTATAGCCCTAATGCTAAGTGGTGTCGTATTTTCAGTAGTTATATGTTAAAATCTTCACCCATGCGAATTGGCTTGACTTGAATGTATGGTGCTATTCAAGTTTTAACGTTTAATTAAAACTAGAATTATATTTATCACCTATGCAAACAAGTCATGGCTTTGATGTTATACAGTATTGTACTTTTGGCACTTAATGCAACTTAAGTGCTAAGGTCTTCACTCATGCGAAGTGGTTTGACTTGCATGCCTAGTGACGTCCAACTTTTCATAACTTAATTAAAATTGGGACTATGTTTAATATCTATGTAAACAAGTCATAACCTTAACACTACGTGGTGTTGTACTTTCAACAATTAATGCAGTTTAAATTTAAGGTCTTCACACATGTGAATTGGTTTAACTTGGATGCATAGTGATATCTAACTTCTCAAAACTTAATTAAAATTGGAACTACAGTTAACACTTATGTCGGCAAATCATAACCTTGATGCTGAGTGGTGTTGTGTTTTCGACACTTCATGCGGCTTAAATGCTAAAGTTTTCACTCATGCGAAGACTTGGGTGCGTAGTGATGTTCAAAATTAAATATTTAATTAAAATTGGAATTGCACTTAACGCTTATATAGACAAGTGAAAAAAATATGGGTATTGCTTTGAATACCCCTTGAATAACCGAAAGTCCAATGGGGAATACCCATAGTGGGTGAATGGGAGATTTAAAAAAATTAAATCAATATTTGTGAATTATAATTACTTTTTCTTATCCCAAGATATTATAGGGATAACTTGGATATTCAAAAAGGATTTCATCCCAATAAAAATATGATTTTTATGGTTAATTGATATCCAAAGATTAACAACATATGTCGAAGAATGTTTGAGATAATAATAACCATAAGAACAACTAACCTAACAAACTCAACAACCAATTAACCAATAAATCCAATATATTCAATATCTTCAACCAAAATATATGCAAGAATAAATATAAACTTTTTAGAATAGCCCTGCAAAATATTAGGTTAAAACAAATTAGCCAAAAGTCAAATGAAACTGCACTTAACATCACTCATGTGAATTGGCTTGACTTGGGGACATAGTGATGTTCAAAATTATTTATTTAATTAAAATTGGAATTGCACTTAACGCTTATATAGACAAGTGAAAAAATATGGGTATTGCTTTGAATACTCCTTGAATAACCGAAAGTCCAATGGGGAATACCAGTGGGTGAATGGGAAATTTAAAAAAATTAAATCAATATTTGTGAATTATAATTACTTTTTCTTATCCCAAGATATTATAGGGATAACTTGGATATTCAAAAAGGATTTCATCCCAATAAAAATATGATTTTTATGGTTAATTGATATCCAAAGATTAACAACATATGTCGAAGAATGTTTGAGATAATAATAACCATAAGAACAACTAACCTAACAAACTCAACAACCAATTAACCAATAAATCCAATATATTCAATATCTTCAACCAAAATATATGCAAGAATAAATATAAACTTTTTAGAATAGCCCTGCAAAATATTAGGTTAAAACAAATTAGCCAAAAGTCAAATGAAACTGCACTTAACATCACTCATGTGAATTGGCTTGACTTGGGGACATAGTGATGTTCAAAATTATTTATTTAATTAAAATTGGAATTGCACTTAACGCTTATATAGACAAGTGAAAAAATATGGGTATTGCTTTGAATACCCCTTGAATAACCGAAAGTCCAATGGGGAATACCCATAGTGGGTGAATGGGAGATTTAAAAAAATTAAATCAATATTTGTGAATTATAATTACTTTTTCTTATCCCAAGATATTATAGGGATAACTTGGATATTCAAAAAGGATTTCATCCCAATAAAAATATGATTTTTATGGTTAATTGATATCCAAAGATTAACAACATATGTCGAAGAATGTTTGAGATAATAATAACCATAAGAACAACTAACCTAACAAACTCAACAACCAATTAACCAATAAATCCAATATATTCAATATCTTCAACCAAAATATATGCAAGAATAAATATAAACTTTTTAGAATAGCCCTGCAAAATATTAGGTTAAAACAAATTAGCCAAAAGTCAAATGAAACTGCACTTAACATCACTCATGTGAATTGGCTTGACTTGGGGACATAGTGATGTTCAAAATTATTTATTTAATTAAAATTGGAATTGCACTTAACGCTTATATAGACAAGTGAAAAAATATGGGTATTGCTTTGAATACCCCTTGAATAACCGAAAGTCCAATGGGGAATACCCATAGTGGGTGAATGGGAGATTTAAAAAAATTAAATCAATATTTGTGAATTATAATTACTTTTTCTTATCCCAAGATATTATAGGGATAACTTGGATATTCAAAAAGGATTTCATCCCAATAAAAATATGATTTTTATGGTTAATTGATATCCAAAGATTAACAACATATGTAGAAGAATGTTTGAGATAATAATAACCATAAGAACAACTAGCCTAACAAACTCAACAACCAATTAACCAATAAATCCAATATATTCAATATCTTCAACCAAAATATATGCAAGAATAAATATAAACTTTTTAGAATAGCCCTGCAAAATATTAGGTTAAAACAAATTAACTTATTTTAGGCAATTCGAACATAATATCAAATATAAAAAGATAGACAATGAGACACAAATTTTTGTGTGAAAAACCCCCACAAACCATGGAGATAAAAACCCATGAGGTCTAAGACCTATCAATCAAAATCCACTATTCGAAATCAAGTCACATAGATTTACCTAACCGTTTTATCCTAAAGACTTACTCTCCAATACCTAAAACTTGATCCATGTCAGTGACATAACAACTACCTATTGCTCCCTTGTAAATCCTTTAATCCATCCGAAGGGATTACGACCTTTAACCAAAAATTTAAATAATTGAATCCTTGAATGAGAGAATGGGAATGATGTGGCAAATTAGGTTTTTTTTTTCTCAAAAAATACCTCTAAAGAATGAGAGGTCTCTAATAATTAGTCTCTACGATCTCTAATCTCTTAACTTGAATCTCTAACCCTCAAAGGGTTTCAAGGGAGGTATTTATAGGAAAAAGTCATCAGGATTTTGGTATCACAAGTTTCCAAATTAGAGTTGAATTGAATTCATTCAAAATACATTTCTAAACTCGATAGGACTTTCATGACCGCTTGCATGGACTTAGACCGCTTGAGTGCTCTAACCGCTTAAGCATGATTAATTGCTTGAGTGGTCTTGCTTTTTGAAAAACATTTTAAGAAACATTTTTAAAAACATTTTAGGCTAAAAAATAATACTGAACCTTTTATACCTAAAATAAGCCTTTATATACCACAAGCCAAACCTTTTTAGGCGTACTTGTGACTTCTCAGTTGGATGAACAACAACTCTTGATTTTCAATGGAGAGTAAGTCACTATCTAAAAAGATTTCTATTGCTAAACATAAATTAGAACAAAATTGTCAATATATAAACAAAACTCAATGTCCTAACAACAAGTTATAACCTTGATGCAATGCGATGTTGTACATTCAACACTTAATGCAACTTAAGTGTTAAAGTCCTCACTCACATGAATTGGTTTGACTTAGGTGCATAGTGATATTCAAACATTAAAATTTAATTAAAATTAAAACTACACTTAACATCTATGTAGACAAGTCATAACCTTGATGCTAAGTGATGTATAAATTTTAGCACTTAATTAAAATTGAGCTTGTATTTGATGTCATATGCTCAAGTAGCTAACTCTTCAAATGTGTGGGGTCGTATCCCTTGGAGGATGTACAAAAGACACTAATGCATTCCCTGTATGCAAATCTCCACAACTGTCACCTTGGATAATATATTATTATAGTCAAGGCTTAAGGAACACCATTGATTGATGTAGTCCATGACCAACTCGTCTTTCCATTATTTAGTATTAGTGAGCTTTATCATGCTTACAATTCATTGGGTACTATAGAAGTGATTAAGGAACTCACACTCCATTTGGTCCCAATTATTGATGCACTTAGGTGCAAGGTCAATGTACCAATCAAAATCGCCTTGAAATGTACCAATCAAAATTGCCTCGAAGAGAATAAACAAAATGTTTGGCTAACAGGTTACCATTTGTATCTATATTGTTGCAAGTTTCAACGAAATGGGCAACATGTTGTTTTGGATTTTCTTTTCCGTCAAATGATTAAAACTTTAGAGGTTGACCCATCGGCATATGTAGGCTATCAGTCCTCTTAGTGTAAGTTTTAAAGTGCATGAGTGTACTCTATGAGGATCCACCATACTACAATGGTGTTAGTTATCATGTCCTGAAGTTGTTGGACAAATAATGATGCCACCGAAGCAGATTCCACCATTTGCCTCCTGACTTGCACTATCCTAGACACATGTGGTGCATTATCAAGAGGAGATGCAACATTTAGAAGGTGATTGAATTCTTAATTTGACTCACCCCTATTTTGTACTTGTGTCTTAACCCTATTTAAGAGAGAAACTATTTGCATATCCTTATCCTCAATCGTCTTGGTCAATTTAGCAATGGCACGAGCCATCTCTGTTAATTGTTCTTCTAAGGATATAGAGCTCATTGCCACTATTGACATAATCATCGAGAAATGACAAGTAAAGGATTCAGAATGATTAGAGTAGTTATCCTCCTTTGACATTCCAGTTGGTGATCTAGAGCATGAGCCAGTGTTGGAGTTGGCATCGATAACAGAGTAGGAGGACTTATCCCTAGAGTCCTTTGGTACTGAAGGGAGTTTTTCCTTACTATAAGGATTATGGCCCTTTTCCCCCAAGGAGGCCAAGGTGATGAATGACTGGTGCTTATCACGTGTCCTCATTGGTTTTAGCAAACAAGTAGGCTCGCTTGTTTGCTTTGTTGAAAGAGTAAATGTTGATTTTACTTTGGTATAAGTCATTGGGCTTGTAGTAATGTTGTATGTTGATTGAGCAATGACAATTTTGTCATTACCCTTATTGACCTACATGACTTGAGTCATTTTGGATGTCATCAACATAATAATGGTCAATCTTCTAACAAAAGAGATGATAGGCAAAGATGTCTGACTGGGCATGCCAAAAATTTGTAAGCACAAATTTCGTAAAAGTCCTATAAAATTAGCAAAATGATAGAAAAATAATGTGAACAAAATTTTTATTAAAATTAATATTTGTGGGGTACAATCTTGGATATAATATTCTTTACAAAAGAATATTTTCCCTCTGATTTTTTCATTTTAATTAGAATTCAAATAACGATGACGAAAGTGTATTTTTGGATTTGAAAATCAATCGAAGGCGTAGAGTGGCTTTTTCCTTAATGAACGTGTTGAATGGAAAAGAACACATGCGTAGCACTTTTTTCGTTTATTAAACTTGTAGGGAGATTTTATGAAGCTTCTTATTTTGTTATGAAGCCTCTTTTCTCGTACAAAGTCGTTTTGCAAATCTCGTTTTCCTCATTTGGATTTTTTTATTTCCTTTTTATCATCTCTCCCATTTTCTTGAAGGAAGTCACCTCTATTTATAGTTGAAGGTTGGGAATTGAATTTTGAATTCCTGATATTTAGTTTCTTAATTCCAGGGATTTAGTTCTTGATTTTAGCAACTGATTAGAAAAAAAAAAAAAAAAAAAAAATTCTCTTTTGATTTGAAGATCTAATTTCACAGTCTTTCAAAAGTGTGCCACATGCCTAATGAGTCCAAATTTTGTTGAACCATGAAATTATAATTTTTTTAAAACCAAATTTAGTGGTAATTTAATCCACTAATTTTTTTTATGTCTACAGAGATGCAATGCATTACAGGTGAGGTAGTTTAGTTGTTACTTAATTGAAGCTAGTTGTTTTACTCTAATAGCCCCTCTCAAACTCAAGGTGAGTTAGAGTGACACTGAGTTTGTCTCTCTTGTTGAGGAACCGAGTACTGGGCACTGCTTTGGTGAAGATGTTAGAAAGTTGTGTTGAAAACAGGAGATGACATATTTGAACTTGTTTTTTAAGAACCTTTTTACAAACATAGTATAGGTCTATCTCAATATGCTTGGTGCGAGCATGTAGGACTGGACTTGCTGAAATATGGACTTAGAGATGGTATGTTGTTTGCAAGAATGATAATAGACAAGGTTGGGACCAAGAAAGAGGTAGTAGTCTGAGGTTGAGTGGCAATCATCGATGTTGAAGGCTTAGTCAACATCATAGAAACCAATTATATCAAGATGAGAGGTGGTGTTGTGTTTGAGATGAAGGCCATGGTAAAGAGTACCTGCTAAGTATTGAAGTATTCTCTTGATAATCTTCCAATCAGCAATAAGAGGCATTCACATGAATTGATAAACACGATTTATGTTATAAGTGATTTTAGGATGTGTAATGGTGGCATATTAGAGAGCACCAACAATGCTTCGGTAGAGTTGAGTGTCATAGAATGGGTTACTACCAGAGGCTGATAACGTAAAGTTGGAGACCATTGTTGTGGGAGTTGGTTTGGCATAGAGCATCTTTGTTTTGGTAAAGAGGTTTGAAATATATTTGGTCTGGGATAACTGTAGTCCAGTGGAGCTGGTTTTTGTTTGGATGCCAAGGAAGTAATCTAGGGCTCCAAGATCCTTGAGGGCAAATTGATGATTAAGTTAGGTGACTACTTGTTGAATGAAGAGCTCACTACTTTCAATGAGTAGAATATCATTGACATGGACAAGAACGTAAGTAGAGCAATAGGGTGTGATGTTAACAAAGAGAAATTGGTCGAATTTGGTGGATACAAAACCAAAAGAAACAAGTGCATTATGAAGCTTTTCGAACCAAGCTCTAGGAGCTTGCTTAAGACCATATAGAGACTTATTGAGTTTGCATACAAAATCTAGTCTTAAAGGATTGATCAACAAAGCTCGTAGGTTGATGCATGAAAATGTCTTTTTGAATATCTCCAATGAGGAAAGCTCTATTAATATCAAGTTGTCGAATCTTCTAGTTCATGGTTAAGGTAATTGTAAGAACAATTCAGGTGCTGGTTGGTTTTATAACAAGGCTAAATGGTTTCATTGAAGTCAAAACCAACAACTTGATGAAAGCCCTTTGCAACCAACTGAGCTTTGTATTTGTTGATTGTGCCATCCAATTTTTATTTTTTTGATCTTGAAGACCCATTTGTAACCAATTGGTTTTTGGTCTGTTAGTGGAGGGACAAGGCACTAGTGTTTTGTAGGAGAGCCAAGTATTCATCTGTCATGACCTGCTTTTAGTGACTTATTTGAAGAGCTTCAGTGGTTGAAGATGGAAGTACATAAGTGATATATGCTTTGGGTTTAAATATGCCATTTTTTGATCGAGTAATCATGGGATGGGTGATGGAAGGTTGAGAAGACGGGGAAGAAAGTGGGAGTTAGACACATAAAGAAAAGTCAGTGGGGAAGGTGTATTGCTAAGAATGTGATGTGGTATTGCTAGTGGTGGAGGGCAATTCAAGTGTAGTTGCTGGAGATGTGGGTGAAAGTTGGAAAACCAGTTATGAAGAGAAAGGTAGTGGAGGGGTGGCAATAGTAGATGTGCTGGATGAAGTGATAGATTGTTGATATGCAAAACAAAAGTTTTTCATGTTATTTTTTTATTCATTTCACAAATTAAATATAAATATAATATAATATAACATATTCCATTATATATGTTACCTTAAAATATCATGATGATAGGATAAGTATATCAAAGGATATCATATCCCATTGAAAATCATATTTTAGGATATGTATTTACTATCCAATAGGATATGATATTAAAGAATATAAATATCTTATCCTATTTTATCTTGTCAACTAAAAATAGCCTTAGTATGTTTGAATTAATTGGACGTAAATGAAAAAAATCACCATGGAGGACTTGTGACTTTCTTTAATATATGGCAACCAATTAATCCCCTATCATACCCCTAATGGATCTATATTGTGATTACAAAGAAGGATTAAAGTGTTTTGAAATTTTCTCCATATTTCTACGAATTTCGTATTTGTCGTGATCTCTACAATTGGAAGATTGGATCGTTTACCACCTGGACTACTTGTTCTTATTATTTACACTTGCACATACTAGATATAATGTAATACTCTAATATATTTAGACACAAAATTAAATATTGAAACAAAACTTAAGTAAATAAACTAATTTTAATTGTCATATTTTTAAAATTACTTTAACTAGAAAATAAAAAGGCATGATATTTGTTTTATGTCTTATTATTAAATATAAGAAAAACCTAAATTTGTTAATAAAATTCTAAATATTTTAAAATAAAAAATAATGATATTGTGGACCCCGCATTTCGGCTCATGCGTTTCACACTCGATGGCGAGCTTGATTTTTACTTGGAAAATTGCTTTGTTGATTAAAAATGACTTTGAGTCGTCACTTATTTTTGTTTTATTTTTAAAAGGGTAAACAAAATAAGAAAGAAAAACCCTAAGTGTGACTCCTTGTTTTGGAAAAGGTGGTCTATGAAAAACCGGATCGGGTTCGGGGGTCAGGTTACTTATCGGGAAGGTACGGTAGAGGCCGTAGCACCCCTCTAAGTCCCTAAAGTCGGGTCTCTACTAATAAAATGAAGCAATCATGGCAATTGATGAGGAAATCAATGAATATCTTGGATGATCATGCACATATGAGAATCGGAACATGTATAGTGAAGTATCAGAATGAGAGTGTATGCGTACCTGGGCCACGAGCCACAATGCGCTTTCAAGAAATGAGATTAGTACACAATTAACAAATACAAATTATAGCTCATGCATATTGGAGTGCAAAACGAAGATTAAGCAAAATATATTGAGCACAATAGTTGACAATCAATAGGGATCAAACATAGGGCCCCCCACCAAAGCCCAATTTATTATTCACGAACTAGTCTCACAAATTCCGTGTTTTAGAATTATGAAGATCAGAAGATTATTTAGGAAATGAAATGGAATTAGAACTATTCGGGTGAAAACTGGATTCTTGGAGTTTATTGGAAAATTGGAGATTTTGGGAATTAAATTTAAAAGATTAGAGCTTCGGTAATTAAAATGAAATTTGCCAAAGAAAATGAGAAATGAACTTTAGGGAATTAAACTACAGGGACATAGATTTTGAAAGTTGAATTCGTAATAATAATAATAATAAGATTTTGAAAGTTTGAATTAATGATAATAATAATAATAATAACAATAAGATTTCGAAAGTTTGAATTAATAACAATAATAATAATAAGGTTTTGAAAGTTTGAATTAATAATAGTAATGATAATAAGATTTTGAGAGTTTGAATTAATAATAATAATAATATTAATATTAATAAGATTTCGAGAGTTCTAATTAATGATAATGATGATAATAATAATAATGATAATAAGATTTCAAAAGGTTGAATTAATAATAATAACAATAAGATTTTGAAAGTGTGAATTAATAATAATAATAATAATAAGATTTGGAGAGTTTGAAATAATAATAATAATAATAGGATTTTGAAAGTTTGGATTAATAATAATAATAATAATAATAAGATTTTGAGAGTTTGAATTAATAATAATAATAATAATAGGATTTTGAAAGTTTGAATTAATAATAATAATAATAATGATAAGGTTTTGAAAGTTTGAATTAATAATAATAATAATAATAATAAGAATTAATAATAGTAATAATAATAATATTAATAAGATTTCGAGAGTTCTAATTAATGATAATGATGATAGGATTTTGAAAGTTTGAATTAATAATAATAATAATAATAATAATAGGATTTTGAAAGTTTGAATTAATGATAATAATAATAATAATAATAATAACAATAAGATTTCGAAAATTTGAATTAATAATAATAATAATAATAAGATTTTGAGAGTTTGAATTAATAATAATAATAATAGGATTTTGAAAGTTGAATTAACAATAATAATAATAATAATAATAATAATAATAATAATAATAATAACAATAATAAGATCTTGAAAGTTGAATTAACAATAATAATAATAATAATAATAATAATAATAATAAGATTCGAAAAATTGAACAAATAATAATAATGACAATGATAATAATAATAATAATAGTAATAATAATAATAATAATTAATAATAATAATAGCAATAATAATAATTAATAATGATGATATCCGTTAATAATAATAGTATCCGCTAATAATAATAATAATAATAATAACAATAGTAATAAAAATAATAAGAATAGTAATAATAATAATAATAATAATAATAATAATAATAATATGAAAAGGGGTTAATAATAATAGGCTTTAGGGGTTAAAGGGTTTAGGATATGGGCTTTAGGGATTTGAAAAGGGGTTAAGGGTTGGAAATGGGCTTAGGAGGCTTTTAAAAGGGATTTTAGGATCTGGGCCTTTAAGATGGGCTTTGAAAAGGGGTTAATAACGATAGGCTTTCAGGCTTTTAAAAGGGGTTAAAGAGCTTAGGATATGGGCCTTGAGGGCGGGCTTTGAAAAGAGGTTAAAGGGGTTTAGGATCTGGGCCTTTAGGGATGGACCTTGAACTTTGAAAAGGGACTTTGAAGAGGAATTTATAATGATAGGCTTTTAAGCTTTTAAAAGGGGTTAAAAAGGTTTAGGATAGGGTTGGACATGGGCTTAGGAATTGGAAATGGGCTTAGCTTATAATAATAATAATAATAATAATAATAATAATGGTAATAATAGTAATGATAATAATAATAACAATTAATAATAATAATAATAATAATGATAATAGTTAATAATAATAATAATAATAATAATGGCTAATAATAATAATAATTAATAATAATAATTGAAATAATAATAATAATAATAATAATAGTTAATAATAATAATAATTAATAATAATTGAAGTAATATGCAAATTCGGGCCTGGGACACTTATGCAAATTTGGGCTTGGGATAGAGAAGCCCAACTACCAATCCATGGGCTGCATCCTTAGCTCTTAACACTTTTGCCTGAAGATGCACCTTCCAGCTGGTACCATTTCAAACCAGTTTCTATTGCTTGACAGAGAATGGTGGTGGGCAGGCTAGATGGGGTCATGGAAGACGTTGCGAGGTGGTGGCAAAGGAGGATCGTGTAGCAGCGACGCCTCAGCTGGTGGCGTGAAGATTGCCACAACGGCGAGAGCACCATTGCCCATGGTATGCGTCGATGGGGGCCGCGGTTCCGTCGTGGGTGCAGCATGGCGTCGGAAACTCGCGAGCAGGAGCAGACATGGGGTAGGAGGCGCAGAATAGCCAAGTGGTGGTGGTGATGGGTTCAGCAAAACAACGGGTTTGGGTGAGACGAAATGTGGGTGATGAGAGGGTGAGAAAAACTAGTTGCATGGGTATGAAAATGGGGGGTGAATGATGGTCTCGGGTGCATGCGTGATGATCACGTACACATGGGACTTGAGAAACTGGAAGGGGTGAGATGAGTGATTACATAAAAGAGTGAGAAGACATGCACATACTTGCTGGAATAGTCACAAACTCCCTTCATTACAGCTAGTGGGTTCGTAACTGGTCTTTACCGGTGAGGGGATCTCAAGCTGGAGTTACAAAAATGCTTGAGAAATATAGTCTCATTAACCCCAAGCCAAACCATAAGGATAACAACGAGATCAACAACAATAACGAGAAAATAATCCAGAAAAATAACGAGATTCAATATATTATCCAACCCAAACTAATGAGTAATGTGAAGCAAACCGAAACGTGAAGGAGATGAGATGAATATGAGTCAAAGTAAGCAAGAGACTCGCCTCAAACTCGCCTGCAGCTGCTCGTTTTCCTCAGCAAAAACTCCTCTCCAAAATCCCCTCCTCTTTTTTCCGCCCCCCTTCACTTCATTCTTCTGTTGATGTCTTCTTCAGCGAGCCAAACCTCCATTCCTGTTCACGTCCCATCTGGCCGCCCCATCAGCTTAATTCCCGGGGTGGTCAGAAGATTATATACAAAAAGAAAAAGAAAAGAAAAAAAACAATCTTAGCTCTCTTCTCTCTCCCGGAGGGGTCTACAAGGTCCCTCAACAATAGACAAAATGAAGATTCCTCCTCATAGTCCCTCTTCACGTGATCCTGCGCCTACCCTTTCTCCTCATCAATAAACAAGTATTTTTGCAGCCAAATTCGCACAGCCTTGCCAGAGCTGCAGCTTTTACATGTCTCCCCCTTCCTCTGTAGATATGTCCTTGTGTGCCCATAATTAGCTCCTTTTCTCTTCATCTACACCACTCAGAGGGCTGAAGTTATTCAGTTAGGCGAAGGGCTGGTATGTCCTACGTTCCATGCAATCTAGGTGATGTTTGCTTTTAAGAGTTAGAGAATTAATTTGTTTGTTTTTTTTAATATTTTATTTTTATTAAATATTAATAATTAAAAAGATTAGTAGATTATTTTTAATTACATGGATTCACTTTTAACATTTAGAAAAAAATAAATATTTTAACCTCTTCTATTTAATAAAAAAACTCTAAAAAATAAGTAATAAGGTAATAAAAATAAAAAAATAAATCATTTAAAATATGAAAATATTACCTTAGTATGTTTATTTATAATAATTCAAAACATAAAAAATCATTGAATATAAATTTTTGTAATTGATTGTCAATTATGAGAAAAATAAAAAGTGAAAACATTGGGATTAAAAGCAAAAAATATTTTAAAATGATTTGGCAACAGCTCTCTGTAATTGGTTGATTTTATCATTTCTAGTTTAAACCTATTTTCTTTCCCTTTTACCGAAGGCATACAGACATGTAAAACATGGTTTCGGCAATAGAAATCAATCATCCTCTGCCATCTTTTAAGTCCTTCAAGACTAATTTTCTCAGGCCTACTATTGTGTCCTATTGATTCAATGATTTTCTTTCCCTTCAAACATCTTCTTTAATGTCATATAATGGTTAAAACTCACCGAATTTGCAATGTTTAAATGATTTGATTAGATATTTCCCGGACACAACATTCAATACCTCCTCTGCATTTACTCTTTGACTGGTTACATAATTAATTTATATCATAAATTTTGAATATCAAGAACCATACATTTTTCCACCACTGACAAAGCGTACCCATCTCACATTTATTATTATTTATTAAGCTTTATGTTCAATTATGGAGACTCTTTGGCACATGCCCTTTGGACTGTTAAAGAAGATTGAAGTCCTGAATCAATTTGTCATCACACATTATTTGTTTCTCTTTTCTCATCTAATTATCTCTAAAATTTAGCATCTTTTAGTTGATTTTAAGCTTATGCCGCAGAGCAAGCATGGAAGTTGAAGGCGTTGCCCCTAATATGATGGCTGGTGAAGGTGTCCCAAGCATAACCCCAAATAAAAGCGGCGATGATTTTCCCCAGATAACCCCGGCTATAACCCCCAATAAGAGCGGTGATGTTTTTCCCCTGATAACCCCAGCTATAATCCCAACTGTAGTGCCTACTACAATAGTTCGTGAAGTTCTTACTGAAGGCAACTATGAATACTGGAAAACTTGTGTAAAACGGTATTTGGTGGGTCAAGGTCTCTGGGAAGTTTGCAGGATGAGCTGCAAGAGTCCTAATAAAGCACAAGATCCAGTGGCATATTCAGAGTGGAAAAAGAAGAATTCCGTGGCTTTACATGCCATTCAAATTTCTTGCAGTCGAGAGATGCTTTCTCAGATCAGGGGAATCAAGCTTGCGAAGCACGCGTGGGACTTTTTGAAGCGAAACGCCAACCCAACCCTCTATTTCGACGAAGAAGTCGATCGCTTGGATGAACAGCCACCTCCTGCCGCAGCCTCAACTGGTAAAGTGCCTCTCCTCTTCCTCAAGTAAAAAATAATAATACCTCTATGTATGATTATCACAGACTATTATAAACATGAATGGGATACTTATGGAGAAAACTTGGGATTAGATTGGGTCCGGATTAGACACTTTGGTGGATGGGTTTCAGTTTACCCAGCATGAGGCCAGGTTTCTTTGTCACGAATAGTGGTCTTATTCTCCTAACTGCTTCTGATTTTTAAAGCCATCTGATCTCCCAATTCGGAGGATTCTCAAACCTATGAAGCATTATCCTCTATCTAAAGCATTTGATTAGTGGGATAAGATCGACTCCACCCTTACATTAATATCCACAGGGCTACTGGATATTCAAATAGAATTAGAATTTAACACGATGTCATTCAATGACCTGGTGTGAAATTTGAAGTATTTGTACTATGTATATTTAAAAAGAAATAAAAACTCAAATAATAATAATAATAATAATAATAATAATAAAATATTACTCAAATTTATTTAGGCACGAAAACTTGAGGCCCGCTAACTCGTTGTCCTAGAAACTCCTACCATTTGGGTTTCATTTCCAGTTGCCCCAGAGCCCAACACCCAATCTCAAGGCTGCCCGCTATTCATCCATTGAGGAAATGCAACTGAGGCCGTTATTAGGCCTGGGCAGTTGTACCTGACGAACAATAGAGTAAATTCTTGGCTGGATTGTTAATTAATTTTTCGCACTACAATGCTGAACAGATTGATAGCAATTAACAAGAAGAAAACTGCCTGCAGGGAACGCTGACTTCTCTCAGTATGAGAAGTTTGAGCAGGCATTGGACCGTGGTAGCTGGAACGATATCGAATCCTTCCTTCATTCGAATCCGGATGCAGTGAGAGCAAGGATTTCGCCAACAGGCCTGACCCCGCTTCATGTCGCAGCTCTTGCTGGACATGTAAAGGTTGTGGAGAAGTTGGTGGACGAACTGAATCCGGAAGACTTAGAAGAAAAAGAGGGTCTGCTAGGGTGCACGCCACTTGCTTTAGCTGCATCAGATGGAATCACTGAAATAGCGCAGTCCATGATTAGAAAGAACAGGACATTGGCCAACATTTTAGATGGGGATAAAATCCTCCCAGTTGTGCTTGCTTGTAACCGAGGCAAAAGAGAAATGACACGTTTTCTCTACTTTCACACTGGACATGAGGAGTTAGCCCCAGAAAAAGGCAAAAATGGTGCAACGCTTCTTAGTTATTGTATTGCTTCCAAATTCTTAGGTAGGGGAGAATGAATATTCCAACCATTGTTGAGGTAAGAAATCTATCTTTACCCTAAATAATTCTCATACCCTCTTTTGTTTGTGTCTATACGCACACTCCAATTCCATAGATATTGCTTTGGATATCCTCGAGAAGTACCCAAGTTTGGCTGTGACTTTGGATATCGATGGTCTTATCCCCCTCTATGTATTGGGTCAAACGCCTTCTTTGTTCAAGAGTGGAAGTCAGCTTTGGTTTTGGCAGCATTGGATATACTTATGTGAGTACATCTTCAACTTTATTTTCTTGAAAACGATATAGATGGATAAAGTACTATTCTTATTCTCTCAATAGAGTCTCGTGAAAAACATTTTTCAAATAGAATGATGATGCACTACCCAAAAATTAAGTATTTCCTACCCACTTGGATTTATTTTTATGATGTATTTAAACTAGTACAAATTTCTGACACACTTACTCTGTTGCAAATTGAATTGTATGTTGCTTATATGTAACTATTTACCGAAAGTAATTACAACAACAAATATCCGTCCATAAAAATATTATTGTGATGAATTTAAACTATTGCAAATGTTTAACTAATATATTTTGTCGCAAAAGCAATTTACTCGTAGAAAACAAGTAAATTTTCATAAAAAGAATAATTCAATAAAAATTACTACTTATTAAAACAGTTTTGTTAAAATGATTAATAATAGCACATATAATTTGTTCCAAAGTAATTGTTGTATTATGAATATGAAATCTTTTCATCATAATTGTATGATAAATATGATCTAACTAGTTTAATTTTTTAGTTTCATGCAATATTTATAGAGAACATAGTTTTTTTTAATCATAATAGTTTTAACATTTTAATATTTTTAATTACTTTTTTATTATTCATTTTAGATAGAAATTAATGAAATATTGTATATATATATATAATCGATGACTATTCTGACATAAAATATTTGTGAAATAAAAATGGATCAAAATTTATGAAAATGTAGAGAAAATTTTCTAAATAAATGATATAACAAGTAATAATGAAAATTTTGAGGATATATATCTATCTATATATATCTATATATATATATATATATATAATTTGAGACATTTAATAATAATATTCACAATTAAAAATATATTTTATAGAGATTTATCTAATTTGAATGTATTCAATAATATAAAAAAAATGATAATACATGTAAAGTATTTTTTATTTTAAAATATTGATAATTTTATTTATAAATTTATATTTAATTATTATACAAAATACACAAGAATTAAGATTAATTAATTTATTATAATTTTAATTTTAATTAATTTATAATATATATATTCTTTATATTTCAAATAACAAAGTTGACTTTGGGTATAATTGCTTCCTTTCAAATTTAAGGTTATGGAATTATCTAAAAGCAACAAATAGTGTATATTAATTAGAAACAGTAAATTTTTTAACCTATAATGTAGTGCTAAATTTTAATTGAATTATTCACCTTAGTTTATGGTGGACTATAGAGTTGAAAAAAAGCATGCAAACAATTACATAAACGAAGATAAATGATGAATAAGAATTAAAAAAATATTTTCTTCCATCACCCTTATTCAAATATTACAAAATATTTTATTTATAGATACTTATTCTAAATAAAATTAAAACTCCTAACAATATATAACTACTTAAATATGAAAACTAAAAAAAAAAAAAATCACTCAAAATAAAATATTTTCTTTAAATTTTAGAGACGCAAGTTGATTCTAGTTTTTAGAAACTTTTTATATTAAGTTTAAGTTTTCAACATTTTATATGTCTCCATCCCCATCACATAAGAAAGATATTAGTTCATTTGTTTCATTTTTGGGACATGAATGGAAAATGATATTGATTTTGCCCATCTTTCATGTAAGGCGTAACTGTAAACGTAGATCGTGCCTCGGACTGGGTTCGAGTAAACGTAGTTGACGATAACACACATGCACGAGATGTCAGGAATAATACTGAAACAGGTATGTCGTAAGTGCAAACCGACCACTTTAATGTTGTATTTGTGATCTCACCTATATAATGGTGTATCATGAAACTATAAATTATGTTCCGCATGCTAATTTTGTATCATGAAACTAAGCTGGATATACATTGAAGGTTACTTCAAGAACTCTTTAAGAGTCTTTTCAGAAAGTTGTTTAAAAAGTCATTTATTTGTGAACAGAGTTGATGTTAATTAATAATTCATAGAAAAAATTCATTTTCCTTATTAATTTGTTAGTTATACTTAAATAGATATTACAATAAAATTTTCTATGAAACACTACAAATCCATTTATTTGTTATCGTGTTATGTTACATTAATTAGTCATCTTTGTAAGGTCATTGGTAAGTGAGATTTTAGGATAAAATGAATAAGCATATTTTAAAAATTGCTTAAGTTAATTGTCCTTTCATTTTTTTTATTTTTTGCATATATGATTTAGATAAATAACAATAGAAATAAGAAATTGTTCTTGAAAAAGGTTATGGATTGGAGATGATTAGAAGGAAAGTAACATGTCAAGGCTTCAGAGACGAGCATAGTACATTAAGAGGAGACTCGGAGATCAAATGAGTTCATGAGCTCTTAGAAGGGTCAGCGACCAAAGTGACCCAAGCCTACTCTTCTGGCTGTTGTATATGGATGAACAACTGAACCCTTTATATAAAAACCCAAGGGTGAATCATATTGATCAATCAGGCCCAAGACAACAGGAGGCAATCATAGGCCTGTGTTAGTCTTCGACTTTAAATCTTCATTCTTGTGGTGACACATTATGTTAGATGGTTACCAGTCCCTTAATAAGGATATGTGCCCCTCCTCTCAATTCATTGAAGTAGGTTCAATGCATATAGAGTCCATCTTGTTGCAATTGACGAGCTTCCAATCTAACACCAAAGCATGGACTTATTTTAAAAACCCAAGTAGCAAGGCCAAGCCTAACATTTAGGTATATCAAGTTGGCATAGGACTTCCACAACTCTGTTTTAACTTAGGTAGATGTGATAGCACTAAGGTGTCACAGTCTAAGATGTTTTCTACGGAGGTAAAGATGATGCAGAGTGGTCACAAAGGAGACAATATTTGGAGGAGCCCCTCCAAAAATGGAAAGAGATGTCTTAACATCATCCTTGCAAGAGTGACCCATAACTTGCCTTTATTTGGGATGGAGGGTATGAGTCAACGCCGTAGGAGGCACTTAGACACACCATATAGTAGGGTTAGGGGTGCCTTTGTGCATTAACAAATGATTTAGAAAGAGTGATTGATCACTCCCCTCCTCTAAACATAGGGTTCATATGGGAATCTTAAAAATCACCTCCACAATCTATTGAAGGAGTGGCTCCTACCTTCCTTTTGGATGAGGAAAAGCACTATCCTTCTTGAAAACGCCCTTCCATTTGGAGGTGATAGGTGCACTCCCCTTGTATTTAGGATGGTGGGTATGATCTTATACCATGTATGACTTTGAGCTTGTTGGACAGTGATTCAAAGCTCTCAAAACCTTGTAAATAGACAACCATTTAGCATAAGTAGCATAACACTAGGATTTTTTTTTTATTATGTATATCAATACACTAACATTTCTAATTTTTGTTGCAGTGCTACATCAATTAATGCATGGGTTGGTTTCATATCCACTAAAACTTCTTGGTACGATACAACTGTTCATTTAAATATTAATTTGGGTTCCTTGCTCCTGACTCCTCAGTCTTCTTCAATTAATTAAGTCTATTTTGATTAATGACCTAGGAATCAAGAGCATACGTGCTCAAAAGTTGAGGCATGCTCAAGCCGTCAAACTGCTACAAGGCATTTGTACTGAATTACGAAATATAAAACCTGACAGGGTCCTTGGGTATCGAGTGCACCAAGCAGTCATCCAGGCTGTCAAGCAAGGGAATGTTGAATTTGTCACTGGGATGATTAAATCTATTCCTGAGTTAGTGTGGAACGGTGATATAAATGATAGAAACATATTTTCCATTGCAATTTTGAACCGTCAAGAAAAGATTTTCAACCTTTTACATGGGCTTACTAATGTAAAGAAGATGAAAGTGACATCTGCTGATGATAGGTTTGACAACAACATGCTACACTTGGCTGCGATGTTAGCACCATCGGATCAACTTGATGGTATCTCAGGTGCTGCTCTACAGATGCAAAGAGAACTACAATGGTTTAAGGTCAGCATCTTTTCACCTTACACCTCTCATAAAATAATAAATATTTTCTCTCTATCTATATATTTATTTATCCATCTATATATTCTATTTTGAAACACTAAGATACCATCTGTGGTCTCCACATTCCCTTTCCGGAACTACTGTAAAACTTACCCCTTAATATGGCAAGTTCCACATTCCATCTATATTTATGAATTTTCAAGAACTCTTTCTCTATTATGAACGTGCTTTGGGTGTAAGAGAAAATAAATAAAGAAAAAAAAAGGAATAAATATTCCATCATTTTTTTTCATTTTCTCATTGACGTTTAATCAATTGTTTTCTACAAATGTGAATGTGAATATCTAAGCTTCCCATGTCTTTATACCTCCAACCCCCTGCCTTTTTTCTCCTTAGTTTTTATACAACAAATCAAGTATTCACTTACATGTTAGTAGCATCCTTTTCAAAATTTTTATGATATTATTGTAGGAGGTGGAAAGCATTGTGCCGCCAATATGCAAGGACGTTCTAAACTCAGATGGAAAAAAGCCCAGTGAGGTGTTCTCTCAGCAGCATGCAAACTTGGTAAAAGAAGGGGAGAAATGGATGAAGGAGATAGCAACATCTAGTTCATTTGTAGCTGCTCTCATTGTTACCATTATGTTTGCTGCAGCCTTTACTATTCCAGGGGGTAACAATGACAAAGGCGCTCCCATATTCTTGGACGATCCCTTGTTCATGGTTTTTATAATATCAGATTCAATCTCACTCTTTTCTGCTACTACTTCAGTGTTGATGTTCCTGGGAATCCTGACATCACAATATGCAGAAAACAAATTCCTCACACGGTTGCCCACAAAGCTAATAATAGGCCTTTCCGCCCTTTTCATCTCTATTGCAGCCATGATGATAGCCTTCTGTGCTGCCCTTGCTATTTTGCTAATGCAAAGCTCAACCAAAGTGGTTATGATCCCGATTATTTTACTTGCCTGTGTTCCGGTGACCCTATTCGCATTATTGCAATTTCCCCTTCTTGTTAATATTTTCATTTCCACATATGGGCCAGGCATCTTCGATAGGAATATACAACGTTGGTACTAGGTATGGCCTTTCAATATGTTATGACCTAATGCATGTCCTTTATTAGCCTGTTCAGTAATATATTTTATTTTAAGGTGCATGTAAAAATCACACGAGTTTTATTCTATATTACCTCAATTCTATGCATTGCCCTTATATGTATCTAGTGTGAAGTCTAGTGTGAAATTCTGTGACTAAAACTTTTAATTATATGATTTATGCAGTTTATGTACAAAGTATTATCAAGTTTTGAAGTTACTCTAAAAGTGCTCTTACTGTGTTTAGATTGGACACATAGATACCAAAGAAAACCAGATGGAGGACTAGTGGCTCCTCAGCTTGAAGCAATTCACCCTACCCACTTGAAAAGTATGCACCACCAAATCGATGTGTTATATGTGTTAGCATAGCTTCAGCCTTGCTTGAAGCCGGCGACATTTTTCATAGTGCGCTTTTCTAATCTTCCAATATGTAATTTTGAGAAGTTGGTAATGAGTTGCAAATCACCTATACTCTAGTGATATCAATGCATTCCAATATGACATTGTCCAAGGTATTTATGAAATCAAACCATCTTGAAGATTACCATTTCTTTAGTATTTCAATAGAAGAAAAACTAAATGTACTATTATTTAAGGTATAACAATGTCCAACACATGCAACATGAGAGATGTAAAAACATACCACATACCCATAAGAAAAACAGAAACACATACTCATAAGAAAGAGAACATATCACTAAATGAATCAATGAGAACATCATATATGAAAAGTAAAGGACTACAAAGGACTCTCGATGCAAACGGTAGACTACAACACAAGTCCAGGACTAGACTCAACAAAAATGAAAATGATGTCTCTAATGATGACCATAGTCAAACTGGAAAGTGCTCTGAACTGAATTGTTATAAA
The DNA here is from genome assembly GCF_004353265.1 of Vitis riparia. Classification (NCBI taxonomy): domain Eukaryota; kingdom Viridiplantae; phylum Streptophyta; class Magnoliopsida; order Vitales; family Vitaceae; genus Vitis; species Vitis riparia. The sequence continues at coordinate 18,952,612 of NC_048443.1, forward strand.
GTGATGTACCCATGCCAATTGAACGAAAGACTTAACCTAGAAGATCTCAAAATGCCATACCCATCAATACTTTCAACATCCACATCGATCTACTAAAGACTAGGAGGAAGGGGGACCGTGTAAGTAAAGTGAGTAGGCAGGGGGTTGGTCGTCGCACTTAGTTCAGACAAGTTGACCACCCCAACATCAATCAAGTTCTATATGGCATGATGAAGTGTTGTACAAATCTCAATTTCCTGTCCCTAAGTTTGAGGATATAGACAATGCTCATGTAGACGAAATTGGGGAGGAATAAGATGTGTCAAGGGATGAGGTGCCAAGGGGATGGTCAAACTAACATCTTGGAGCTTCTTAAAAGCTTTAGTCAAAGTCATGCCCCACGAAGTAAATTGTCTTGTGGACCTTTGAACATATGGTTTACGTATTTGAGGAATAGTGACTCTCAAATATGGAGGTCGTGGCTATATATTAGTCTGAGCAATGAAAGGCTACTGAACATAGGCCGACTAATATTGATATTGTAGATGAGGAAAGTGGGCTCTGATTATAGAAGGCTTATAATATAAATGATAGGCAGTCCTCTGTTGCTAATAACTAATGGTGCTAACCTTTCTAGAATTCCTGGGTGATCCAATAGGCTTCTTCCCCTTACCATCTCAGGAAGGAGTAGTGTGTGTCCATAAACCTTTAGCAATGTTCTCCTCAACACTAAAGGTAGTCTGGATCAAGATCTTGAAATCATAAAAAGGAATACCCACAAGGCATCCAACAAGTCTCGACTGAAGGTTTCGAAGAATTATGTCAATCTATTCCTTCTCCTTAGACTGGTCTACCATACCACCCAACTTTTCCCTTTAATGACTGACAAAGGAAGAAATAGTTTTATTTGGCCTTTGTTTGGTCCTCTAGCTCTCATCTAGAAACATCAATATCAACACTGAAAGCAAACTCTATCAAAAACTCATAGGCCACATCCTCCTAGGTACGAAGTCTCACAAGCTTGGTTGATGTAAACAACCTCTATACTACTCCACTAAGTGACTTAGGAAAGTAGCAACTACCAATTATGCATCATACAATCCATGTGCTCTCATGACTATCCTACAAAGCTTCAAATGAATCTTTAGGCAATATACTCCACTATAGCGCTCAATGTTTGGTATGCAGAATTTGGTGGGCAAGTTGGCCTCCGATATACCATCTCTGTCATCCCAAGTCAACCCCCCCTCCTATAGCCTCATCTGTCTCATCCTAGTCTTAAGTCTCTCCACTCTGACCTTCTACTCTACCAATATAGTATCGTCAATAGTAGGAATAATGGGAGGTAGCATTATGGTAGCGGGTGGTAGAGCAATCTCATAATGGTCCGATAAGTGAAATGGAGTACCATGTGAATCTAGGGTGGAGGAACTTGTGCATCTTAGGATGTAGGAAGAACTATCTCATCTTTACCCATACCAGCTAGCTAATGATCCTAGCAGGAGCTCTTTATTTGATCCAAACATTGACTAACCCTTGCCATAGACTTCTAAAAGGAAGCAAGTATGGAAGTTAACTTGTCTGACATCTCAACTAGTTTGTCTGAACTTTGATGAGAATCTGATCTAACCAATTTGCCTCCAACCCTCTAAGATTGCAACTTCAGACTCAATTTACTCACTTAGACTGACTCCCTACAATGCAAATGATACAACAAAGCAAATGAGAGACATAAGAGAAGACCTTAAAGATAACAATAAAACATAAGACAAACACATGGTCCTAAGGTGACAATGTCAAATCTAGATCTATGATAGGAACTCTAAAGTCATAAAAGTGTCCACTATGAGATGGCTACAAATGTGACTAGAGAATTCTTATTAATGATCCAAGATAAAATCGGTCTGAAGAACAACACTGTCAAAAGATTGATATCCATCTCAAGCATGATATTTTTTATTCAACTTTCAATTTAAGCTTCAATAAAGGAAAATGACAAGGTGATCAAGGTGGATCCCTATAAAAAAAAGAAAAAGAAAAAAAAAATGGCATGAATATGAAAACACGCTTTCAAATTTTTGTAAAGAACATGATGACATTGAGTTGGAAATGGAATAAGTAATTAATGGAAGGTGAGGTATCATACCCCTAATAGGTGTAGAATACAAAATGATGATCATGATTGATAAGCATATCATAAAGCACCAAGTAGGATGTAACAACAAATTGAGAAACATCCTAACTCAAGAAGGGAAAGTTGACAAAAACCCTAGGGGGAATGTACACTAGACTTAAAGGATGAAAAAGAAGACTACACAACGCACAAAGAGTGGTCCAACTAATACTCAAACTTACACGAATCTCTAAACACACTCAACGGGAGAGACTAGATCTAAACTGTGACTAAAGCAACACTGAAGGCTCTTAGATGCACCCACGTGTATAGTAGGAAGGGAATTTCTAATAAAAGGATCTAAACTCAACTTACAAGGTCAAAGTGACTCTAAAAATAAGAGGGTGGGTTGAAAAGGATCCTTAGTAGAAGCAATCATACCCATTGGTGGTATGTAACCTCCTGCACGCTTCTGAAGAGATGGGGTGCTTCCATGTAAGGTCGTCATCACCTTTAAACATGCATTACCTCACATCCCAAGGGGTTTCCTAATAGTGAAGGTCCTCACAACTCTCAATGCTTAGTGGTGATCTAAAGTGCACAATGAATGGTGTGGGTACATCTTAAAAGCCATCAATCTAAAATAGCAAAGAACACACTAGTCACACAAATATCCTAAAATCTAGCTCTAAACTAGACAAGTCTTCAAAGATCATACTCTATGCAACATGAACATGACGACCTTCTCCAAAAATCTCCAAAACATACATATAACCCATCTCTAGAACCTACTCCAAATCACTAGCTTGATCGAAGAACAAACAAAACAAGTCTCATATAAAAACAAGATAAAGGGAAACAAGGTTGACCGAGACTAGGAAATTGGAGATAAGGAGACAAATATGAGTTCCACAAAAACAAGCAACATGCACACAATCATGCAAAACAGGTATATCATCCATATCACACATAAGCTAAGCGAAGATAAGACAACATAGATAAGCATACAACAAAATCAATCACCATGTTAAGATAGTCATAATAAGCATACAACAAGGAGTAGCATCATTCTAAGATATGTAAAAGACTTTATCAATATAATCAACATGTCAGGATCTCAAATAAATATAATAATCAAGCATGCAACATAGATAATCATCATATCAAAACTCTTAATGTGCCATCAACACTCAAGCATACAAAAACATAAAAAGGGGTTATCCATTGATCGACTAATCGAATGCCATATGTCCCTTCACTTAAGTTTAAGCTTGACACTCTAGTCTTCCTAGTGGAATTGCCTTTTGTTGAACCTACATTTTTCATGTGCATTTATACTCAATGGAGAGATTTTTTTTTTTTAGTGAAAAATGATTTTTGTAAAAATTAGAGTCATCACTTATATTTATTTATTTTTTCAAGGGAAAATAAAATAAGAAATAAAAAAAAAAAATCATTATTTCAAAAATCATGTTTTTGAAAACCAAGTCTAAGTCTGGGGCTTAAGTTACATATCAGAAAGGTGCCATAACGTAGTACCCTTCTAAGTCCTAATAAAGGTCTTTATTAATCAAGTTGAGGTAATTATGACAATTGATTTGTAAATTATGGATACCAAAGAACAAGAATAAGGCAAAAAATGACCACAAAAAAAGCTTAGCAAAATATTACTCACACAAAAGATGCATATTAAGTGAATCAAGCATATAAGAAAAGGAAAGGAACGTACCTCAATTGCAATCCAAAGTGCTTTCATAAAATAATAGGGTTAGTTGAACATGTATAATATAGAAAATGTCCTATAATACATCCAACATGCATTCCACTCAAACCAAGAATCAAAGAAGTGATCAAGGCATAACAAGATGTAATTAAACATGAGAATATATAAAAACAAGACATATAGGTCCATGGAATTAAGCAAATAAGGGACAAAGGAAGTGTTCCTTATTAACATAGAAAACACTTTCATAAAACCAAAGCGGTTAGCTTAATGAATGAAATAATGAATGGAATATCATAGATAAGGTCTCATTTTATATACAATCAAATCCAAAATAATTAAAGAGCAAAGAAGTAAATTAAGATGATATGATACACAATAATCGGATTTAAGAATTCAACTTATATTATTCAAAACATGTCAAAAGAGGGATAGAGATATGAAAAAGAACTCATCTAGTATATATAATATATCTATAATGTACAACACAAGTCAAAACAACCTAAAAGCATGCCTAAGGAAACTACATTATCAACAAGAAATAAGACTTTTAGCAACATAGTAGAACAAGGGAATTCATAAAATAAACCCTAAAAAAATAACTAAAGGCATTATTTCATCAAAATAAAAATCGGATAACATCTTTAATATATCTAAATCACAATACAGAAGTCCAAATTATTTAATTTGGTGTCAATCAATATTAGATTAATTCATAATAAGGACACCATATAAAATAATCGCATATGATTAGAACAAAGGGACTTGCAAAATAAATCTTAAACAAATATCTAGAAAAGGAATTTTATCATGAAAAAAATTCAACAATATCTCATATGTGTCTAGATTACGACCCAAAAGGTCAAATTATTTAATTAGGTCCTATTAATACTAGATTAATTCATAATCACATTTGTAAGAAATAGAGCAAATTTCAATAATATATCAAAATGAATTTATTTGACTAGCCCAAAAGCATGAAAAAATTAAGAAAAAAAAAATTGTACAACACATTCAATGTCTATTTTACAGGAAAAATGACAACATGAAAAATAATAACACATTCAAATTACTCAAGGAGCATATTTAAATTAAGCCAAACATTCCCTAACTACAGAATGAATTTAGTGTAGTAAGTATAGGAATTTTTTTTTTCCTATTTAGGGAATTGGTTTTCAAGAAAGTAGGGTACTAAAATTAACTTCAAGAAGTGTAAATTAAGAAAAAAAATCAAATAAAATTAAGAAAGTCGAGAAATAATTTAAATTTGGAGAATCATTAGAGTGTCTAAAGTTGGGTTAAAACAGGACCTGTGTAAAAACTGATTTAGATTTCTTAATTGAAAAATGATTTTGAGCCCACGTTATTATTATTATTATTATTATTGACAAGTTTAAGAAGTTAGGAACATATTAAAAACATCAAAATATTTTTAGAAAAACCCTAAGACATTAAATTCCAAATTTTCAATTCAAAGATTTGCAATACAACAAATAGTGATGGTAGGCTTTTGAAAGTTGAATGTTTGTAGGGCTTTACCAAGTCCCAATTTGATATACATAAATTTAATCCATGTTTCCTAATCCTCCATAATCATGATGCAGCTTATAAAGATTGAAAATTACTCCATTTTTTGGAGGCATGAATTTTTATTTATGTGAGAAATTTGAAAATCAAAGAAAGTCAATTATAAAAATGCATACCGATTGAAACATGGTGCATGTTTTTCAAAAAAAAATTTATTTTTATTTTTAATGATCAAGAGATCTAAAATGAACTTGGAAAACAGAAAAAAAAAATTATTAAAAAAACCCTTGAAAAATATTTTAAAACAAACAATTCGCATAAGATCCCAAGATGAAAACCAAGAGAACAAAACTCAAAGCAAAAATAGGTATGTGTGTATGTGAACATGTGAGAGATAGTATCTAAACTTAAACTCAAACATCTTAAAGAAACAATTGAATAAATAAAACCAAAAGTAAAGATACCAAGTGGTGCAAGGCCTTATTTCAAGTGATGTCAAAGAGGCTTTAACCTAATGGAAGAAAACTAAGAAAATCAATGAGTGGGCTAAATCCTAAGCATAAACAACAAATCATCCAATCAATAAATACCAACAATATGTGTGGCCTATGTATCCACACCAACTAAAGATAACTCCCATATCCAAGAAAGATGGAAGGAAAAGAGAGGGATAGAGATATGATTATTAACATATATGCCAAAAAATTAAAAGAGAACATACCTCTCCCTGAAAAAGATGAAGCTTGCTTCTTCTCCTTGCTATGTCGTAACCTCTAGCCTTAAAACTTCACATTTCTTCTTTAATTTGTGTCAACACTGTTTGCTCTCTCCAATGGCATCTATAGGTCTACCAATCTCCAGTGGCATCAATCTAAAGAAGGTCCTTACTATGGCAACATTTTCCCTATTTTTTCTCAATGTGTGAAGTCTCCTATCCTCCTATAGCGTGAATCGCTTCTAATATGGCAGTTGCACCTCTTAGAGAATCTCTTCCTAAAGGGAGTCTCTCTCTTCTTAAAACTCCCCAACTATGTACACCTACTTTTCCAGTCTCCATATGGCATGAATCTTCTCTCATAATCTCTTTGTGTTGTGTATACATTTCTTATCTCAATATGAAAGCTTGTACCTCTTAGAGAATCCCTTCCTTCCTTCCAAAATCTCTTTACCTTCCTAAAAGAAAAAAAAACAAAGATAGTCATGTGTTCATTCCAAGTCCCCTTATGTTCTCAATCCAAAGAATCTTCCCTATGGCAAAGTCTGCAATGTCATGTCTCCTTCAGGAATCCTTTGCAACCTTAAAAAATCTTAAGCTTGCCAATGTAATGTACACTAGAGAATCCTACATTTTTCAAGGTATCCTTTATTCCTTATTTCCTTTCCAATAGTTGTGTTCTCCAAAGAGTTCCCTCCAAAAAGTCTTCCTTTTCAACAAAATCTCAATGTTGTCTAACTCCTAAGAGAATCCTCTCAGTCACCAATTCAATCCAACTCTCCAATGGCTTGATGATCTAAAGAGAGTTCTATCAATGTGTCATGAACATCCAAAGACTCCTACTCAATCTCCAAATTCTCCATGTCTTAATGCCTCCCTTATTTTCCCAAATAAGCCCACATGCACATGCTATCTAAGGTGACATGAAATACTATCCAAAAGTGCACCTAAATTTTTTTCCTAAAATGCATTTAGATGAACTATCCTAAAATGTACCTAGATGAATTAACTTAAAGTGTACCTAAATATAATGAACTAAGAATGTATCTAGATGAACTATCTTAAATTGAATCTAAATGGAATGAACCAAGGATGCATATAGATGAACTATCCTAAAGTGCACCTCAAAATTTTCCTAAAATGAATCTAGATGAACTATCCTAAATAGCACCTAGATGAACAAACCTAAAGTATACCTAAATGTAATGAACTAAGAATGCATCTAGATGAACTATCCTAAAATGTAACTAAACTAAAGTGGAATTAAGAACTTTCCTAAAATGCAACTAAGTGAGCTAAACCTAAAATGCAACTAAGTAAGCTAAGTCTAAAATGCAATTAAGTGTACTATAACTAAGGTCACATTTGAGATCCATTAAAAAAAAAAAAAGAAAAAAAAAAACCTCGACAATGAATCTCTAAAGGTAGCTCAAAAATACTGCAAAATGAGTAACAATGGGTAACCGTGGGACAACTACAAGGCAACGAGAAGTGAAGGAAAAAACATATAATAACGTATGCTACTAAGACAAAATGGAAGGTCTATAGGCTACTAAGAACTCAAGTGTAGATTATTAGTACTTTGATATTATGAGAAAATGGGAAGTTTCTAGCATAAGCACAACCTAATCCAAGGGGCCAATGCTTAATTGAATCAAGGGAGTAGCTAAAGTTGAAAATGTAAGAGCTATTATTCTAAGAAGTAGAAATGAGTTGGAAAGAAAGGAAATGTAAGAGGGAAGGATCTAAGGACCAAAGTTCAGGGAAGTATCTCAGTAGCCTCTTGAGCTTAAAAATAATGTATAGTTAGAAGGAAATAAAGTTGAGGAAAATTTAAGAAAATAAAAAAGAAAATCTGAGAATAAGGAAAATTGTAAAGGTAAAAAAAAAAAAAAAAAAAAAAAAAGTGGCTTTGGTGTCAACTTGGTGCCATTTTTTTTTATTTTTTGTTTTTTGTTTTATAATATAAGATGAAGATGTGGCACTCAATTAAAAGAATTTATTTATTTATTTTTGTTCTATTAGCCAAAATGAATTAATTCATTAGAAAAAACAAACAACTAGTATAGAGGTTTAGTCATCTCCATGGGGAACTAGGTGGCTTTTCTAAAAAAATTAAGATGAATTCCTTATGATCTTGGAATTGTTAACCGATTTGATTAGTGAAGATTCAATTCCAAATTCATAATATGGATCGAATTATGAAAGCTAAAGTGAAAACAAAATATGAAGTGGATAAAAACATAAAAATTAAGATGGAGAAATATCTACAAGATTTGTGAACTTTGAATTAATCTAATTATTGAATAAGATCTCTTTTCAAGCAAGTTTAATTTCACCCATCAAATTCTGGATATCAAGAAGTTTTAGTACAGATTCATCTCAAAAAGCATCACTTATACCTTATCAAGAGGGGTTATTAGATAATTATACCTTTAAAAAATGAAATTCATAAATCTAGGAATGGGAACTAAATTCACCATGAAGAGATGGACTCTTACCTTTAATCTTCAAGAGGCTTAGCTACCAAACAGGAAGAATTTGACTATGATTCTCCTATTTTGTCAAGAAAGTGAAATAAAATGTCATGGAAAGTGGAAGGAACAATAAAATTAAAATTAAAATTGTCTAATTCTCTATCTTATTTATTCTATCATCTATTCAAGTGGCACAAACCTATAATGCCATTGTATACAATCATGAAACTAGCATGAAACTTTCCTAATAACTAAACCATATTTCCAAAATTAGCAAACTTAAAAATAGAATTCAATTTCAAATATGGAAAACTAGAGTTCTGGTACCGAAAATTTTGATACCAACGGGTTGATTTTGACACAAGGCTTTGATTTCTTCACTAGACATTTTGATAGTGTGGCTATGATATCAATTTTATGTTGATTATGATATTGGAATTTCAATGCTAAACTATCCCTTTACCAATTTCAATTTTACATTGTATTCTCTTTGTTAAAATGCTGTAAATTACCTTCTAAACCCTAGTTCTTCAACTTCCAATGATTCATCCTTCATATTCTCATGCATTCCATTATCAACAAATCTTAAGTTTCCTAGTGCTTATCAAAATAAGTGTTTTGACCCTTTAATATTCTATCAATTCCTCTTAATTTACTTGTTAGTACCATAAATAGGACTTATGATAAAACACTAGTTAAAAGAACTAATCCATGCTTCGAAGTATACTAAGATACAAATTTTTAAATATGAAAAATTACATGATTTAAGCACAAATCTCTCTCTTTAGCTTAACCTTTTCTAATCTCTAGCTAGTAAAAATAGAAAAAGAATAACTTAAAATCATAGACTTGATTGGCCATGTTTACTTATGCTTGTTTTTCAGTTGAGAAAGAAAAAATAGTTTTTTTTAGTATTTTATACAAATAAGTGTGTTTGATGTGAGTGTTTGAGTAGTAAAAAATAACAAGTAGGCATCCCATTCCAAAGTCAATCTGAAGTGGTCTTGTTTGACCCAAAGCATATCCGAGAAGAAAGCAACCATAAGTAGCTAATTGTTATGCACCATCAAGGGGTTGGCGTTACAAGATTAAATGTCACGATAAAGTGGGGTTATAATGACCAGCAGAAAGTTACAAAGGTCCGCCTATTGATTACTACTCAAAACATGCTATTTTGTAGCTCGTAATTAGCTCTTTTAAACACCCTTGAGTAGTAATTATTACCTTTTAACTCAATTGACATGTTAAGGACCCTTGCAATCGTTTCTAATCAAATTGTGTTAAGTTTTGGTGTTTTTGATAGCTTTTAGCTACACCAAAGCAATCCAAGAATGAGGGAGAGCTGTATATAGTTCATGGAAAAGCTTTTGGAAGCTCAAATTCATGAAGAACCAAGCTTTGGAGCTCCATATCCCTTTGCCAAAGTCGTTCAAAGTATGCAAGGAAAGAACAATGGAGAAGAGGAAAACAGAGTGAAGAAAATAGAGGACAGCAGCTGCAGTCTTCTTTCACACTTTTGGAGCACTTTCCGAAGTCCATTTTCTACATGCTATATACCATTTCAAAGCTCAGGAAGTCAAGAATCCAACGCTTCAAACCGTGTATGATTTTGGAGCTGAAATGAGGAAGATATGGCCTTCAGAAGACAACTGCATCAAGCCATGGGAACACCATTTCGCAAGGTGAATTTCACCTTGTGAAAATTTCGCAAGGTGAATTTCACCTTGTGAAAATTTCTCAAGGAGATTTTCTTCATGGTGCGAAATTTGGCCATTTTGCACCATGAAGAACCACCTTGCGAAATTTTGCAAGGTGGATTTAGGCACCTTGCGAAATGACAAAATTTGGCAAGGTGAATTTTCACCTTGCGAAATTTGGACCCTTCATCTTTCCCCTTGCGAAAATGTCTTTGAAATCCCCTGTTTTGAGACGCTATTGATGATATTCCACTGTCGGTTCTCCAAGATATTTTGCTTGATTTTTAGCTTTGTAAATACCTATTTTACCCTTGTAATCAACCAATGAAAAGGTTGCTTTTGTAATAGCTCTTGTAATTTAGCTTGTTATTGTCTTTAAATAGAGGTGAAGAGCCTCAGACAAAAATATCTTGTAACCTGTAACTTTATAAGTTATAAGAGCACTTTTGTTCATACGCTTCTTTTCTCTTTTCTTTCTCATTTTCTTAATAGCCAAACATCCTTAGAGGATGAAATCCCCAAGGATGAGAGGCTAAAACCTTTTAGTTTCTTGAAGTAATGGATGTCATGTGAAGCTCCCGTGTTAGGATGGAGATTTCCAAGCCATAAATGTAAGTAGCTGAGCGTCATAAATGTTTTCATTCAAAGTAAAGCTTTTAATCCCTCTGACTTGCTTTGAATGGCCAATACTTGATAACCTTTTGGTCTCAGTGGATTCTTATTGTTAGATCCACTGACATTCATTAGTTATCTCTTACGAGCCATTGTATTGCAAGTCGAGGAGATGACCTATATCAATAAAAGAGCATTTATGAGGTTCAACTACCCTTTTTGTAAGTTTTCAAGGACTAAAACTCAGTTGTTAAACTCATACCGGTTCGGGAAGTAAGCATCACCTTAGTTGCTTCCCCAACTCGAGGTGAAAAGTCCCAAAATCTCCATTTTTACACAGTGAGTTAAGCATGGCTATCCAAAGCTTTGAGAAACTTCTTTTTCCATCTTTTAACCTATTCATGTTAGTTTAGTTTACAACACCTTCATCTTTTTATGTTTTCATCTTAACCTAATTTTTATTAAGAAAAGTTCACTCCATCCTCCGAACTTCACCAGTTAAAGTAAAAACCCTTCCCAGTGTTCGATCCTAGAGCCATTATGCTATAGTAGCTTTGCTACTTTAGTGTAAGGACCTTAGGTATAAATTTTGTTGCTACCCTTACATGCCAAGCTACCAAGAGTCGGGTTATCACCTATATATAACAGTATGATAAGAAATGTAGGTATGAAAGACTGGTCCCTCAAAATCCTCTAAGCTAACTTAGCCATTGGAGAGATCTATCTAGAAAGCATCCAAACAAACTCTTTTGCCGGATCATCAAGAATATAAGGCACTGGGTGGCTGCCGGAGGGGTCAGTATTGATCAAGAACTAATAATTGGCGTCATCTATTAGAATCTTAGAACAAAAGCCAAGGTGAAAAAAATTCAAAATGGTGACAGCACCCTCTAGAACTAACATCAACGTGTCATCTACAACACAACCTTCTAATCTTGATGAGAGATTCTGTGGTGTTGTGTACCGAAATGGAGAGAAGGCAGAAAGATTATGAGTAGTGTATAGAATCTCTCATTTTTCATGTAGAAGCAACTAAAGTAAAAAAATGAGGAATTATGAGTGCAAATGTCTGGAAGGTGATGCTCCAATAGAAAAAGTTGTCATTTTGTTAATCAAACCCTCTCAAAACCATACTAAAGCAAGGCAACTAGAGTTTTACCTTCAGATAGACAACCTTCACCTTAGGTAGATGATGAATTGTATGTCAGTGATTCGCCCTTGTCACCTACAATACCAAAGTGTCAAATGAAACAACCTGTTAGTGAGAATCGTTTCAATGAAGTCACCAAAACCACAAGGGAAAAAAGCCATCAGGATTCCACTTGAGGCCGCAACACTGCCGCTACACCAGGGATATATGGTCTAATATCCTACATGTTGATGATTTTAAAAAAACGCCCGATCTAAGCAAGTCCTTAGAGAGAGGCATAAAATACCAATAGGGTCAGTTATCAGATGCCTCAATGACATGTTGTCTACTCCATTTGATGCTCACATAATAAATTATGAATCCTTGAGAGGGTTTTTGGTCCCAAAATTCATTGTGTATGATGGGACGAGAGACTCATTTGATCGCTTTAGGCGCTATAGGTAGGTGATGACTCTGGATGTAGGAAACGACACCATCCTTTATAAGGTTTTTCACTTGCATCGCCCCTTGCTTTGTCTTAGTTCCACCAAATTCCTCAAAATTTTATTCATTCTTTCAAGGACATCTCTAAGGCCTTATAACACATTACTTGTGCTATGCCTGACAGAAGTAGAATGTGAGTGGGCTCCAGAACATAAAAATAAAGGAGAATGAATCTCTAAGGGATTTCAAAAAGAGGTTTGGGTAAGCCATTTTCCAAGTGGAGTCGTGTGGTATGTATTCAATTTTGTAGATTTTTAAGAGAAGCATAAGTCTAAGAACCTTTTTTTTTTTTTTTTTTTTAATTTATCGTCAAGAAAACCCTAATGTTAATAGATGATTTGTTCTGATGGATTTATCATAAGTATGCAATGCTGAAAGACGATATCCGAGCGGCTTCATAGCATATTTTGGTCACAGAACGACTTGTTCAAGAAGTTTAGCAATTGTTTGGGAGATTGATAGCCTTAGGTAGATTCATTTCTCGCTTCATTGATCGTTTTTTGGCAACTCTTCAATGCACTCCGATGAGCAAAATCATTAAATTGGACTTCATAGTGTGAACGAGCATTTGATTCCATCAAATAATATTTGTTCGAAACCTTGGTCCTTAATAGTCCGATTGCATAACACTTTGATGTTTCACTTCCTCCACTTTGGGAATTACATGTTGGATACTCCATCTGCCCTAAGTGGGCCCCATATGACTAGAAATCAAGATTTTATTATTTTTTAATCATTTGTAAGTAATTATTTCTAAAATAAGTGGCCAATAGGAACATGCCATGTGTTAGGTTTTTTAGTGGAAACTATAAAAACTCAATATCTTGGTTTTCTAGGGAGTTTTTGATTTTTTTTTTTTTATGAGTAGAGATGGCTTGACGATTCTTGGGGAAGGGGGAGAGAGAGAGAGAGAGAGAAGAAGACCTTGAATGTTTTTCTTGGTTTGTTTTCTTTCTTCGTTTTATTATTGAATAAATTATTCTTTTTAATTTCTTTGAAATCAAGAATGGTTCTTTCTTATTGTTTTATGGCTTATGTATATGAGGACATGCCCGTAAAAGCCATCTTAGGTGAAACATGAAAACCTAGGGTTAGATCCAAAGGGAAACAATGACTGAAATTGGATTAATAATGGAATGAATGAAAGGTTAGGGCACTAGTATTGAGATCAAAATACCCTAAAAAATTAGTTTGACTTATGAGATGGTACAATTGCATATTCTTTAATAATAGGGATTCTTAGTAATTCTTGATCTCTAGTTATCAAAAGTTTTGTCATTGTTATCTATCCTAAGGTAAATTTACACAGAGTGGTAAAAGCCAAAAAACCTTATACCTAGACCTACATTTCATATCCATTCTTTTTTTTTAGATAATTCAATAGAATAAAATATTAAAAGTTAGGATACAGATCAACTCTAAAGTGTGGAACTTAGGTTGATCTCGTTAAACTATGCATTTTGGTTACTCTAAGACTATTAAATTATATACCTTTGTTTCGCCTAAATGTTTATACTCGAAGTTGGATTGTGTACCCTTAATCTTGATTAATTGAATTAAAAATCAATAATTATTCTTTAATTTAAATAGGCTTATTTAGGAAATTATTATTATTATTTTATTATGATTTATTTGGATTAGTTATTTTTTTACCTTTAGCAAATAATTAACATTTTTTTATACATTGATTTCATATATTTTTATTATTATTGAAGTAATAAGATTTAACAATATACTTGGGTGGTATTTGTTTTTTGGCTAAATAAAAAAAATTAAAATATTTGACTTTTTCTATTCAACTAAAAGTAATATGATGATATCTATTGTGCAAATCACGACAAAGAAATATAATAGGAAAAAAAATAAGAAAAATGACAACAAAACACATAGTGATTTACGTGGTTCGACCTTGAGCCTACATCCAATGGCGAAGACAAAGAAGAACTTTCACTATTGTTAAAGAAGATTACAATTCTTCTAGCTCTCAAATCCCAAAGCCCCAATTTATACCCAAAAAGAGACTTACTATTCTTGGTCAAAATATCTTCCTATATTTTTTTCTAATTAAAAAGAAAGTTTCTATATAGAAAGCTAAATGTATAATGGTCAAAGATATCATTTTCTAAAAAAAAAAAAAAATCTCATAATAGGATATTCCCTATAATAATAGGAGACCCACTTTCAAGAATATCTTATATTATGAAACTATCAATATCTTTCCAAATTAACTCAAAATACAATTTGAGACACTTTCTCAAAATCTTCACCTTGGCTCAAATTCCCAAGATTCAAACAAACTCAAAAGTCTTCCAAGTTACTTCGCTCCCACACCCCACAGGGGCCTTCAGATACTGCTAACACCAATTAAGTCCAAGCAATACTTGAACTTAATCATAGGAATGGACTTAGTCATCATATTGGTAGGATTGTCCACCGTAGGGATTTTTTTCAGTATAATAGCACCCTATGCAGTCACATCCCTAATAAAATGCATTTTGACATCAATATGTTTGATCCTCTCATGGAACATCTGATTTTTAGTCAAATGTATGACACTTTGGCTATCACAATACACAACAATCAACTCCTGTTGTAAATCTAAATCGTCAACCAAACCCTTAAGCTAAATAACTTCTTTCACTGCTTTTGTGGCTACCATGTATTTTGCTTCAGTGATTGACAAAGCAACTATAGATTCAAAAGTTGCTTTCCAACTAAAACACTCCACATAAAGTAAATACATACTCTATTAGAGATCTTCTTTTGTCCAAATCTTCAGCATAATTAGAATCAACATAACCAACAATTTCCCCAAAGATGTCAATATTTTTGTCATATATTAAGCTAACATGTGATGTTCCTCTCAAGTATCGAAATATCCATTTCACTACTTGCCAATTGATATTTCCTTTGTGGCTACCATGTATTTTGCTTCAGTGATTGACAAAGCAACTATAGATTCAAAAGTTGCTTTCCAACTAAAACACTCCACATAAAGTAAATACATACTCTATTAGAGATCTTCTTTTGTCCAAATCTTCAGCATAATTAGATTCAACATAACCAACAATTTCCCCAAAGATGTCAATATTTTTATCATATATTAAGCTAACATGTGATGTTCCTCTCAAGTATCGAAATATCCATTTCACTACTTGCTAATTGATATTTCCAAGGCAATCCATATATCTGCTCACCACACTAACTGCATGTAAAATGTTTGGCCTAGTGCAGACCATGGCATAAGTAATGTTCCCAACTGCATTGGCATAAGGAACATGTGACCTGTACTCCCTCTCTTCTTTGGTCTATGGTGATTAAGTACTAGAAAGCTTGAAGTGAGTTGCTAATGGAGTGCTCATTGGTTTTGACTCTTGCATTCCAAAACATTCTAACACTTTCTTAATGTACTTTATCTATGATAAGTACAATTTCTTTGCTTTTCGGTCTCTATGAATCTCCATACCCAATATTTTCTTTGCAGCTTTAAGGTATTTCATTTCAAACTCTCCTTGAAGTTGAGTTTTCAACATGTTGATCTCAGACATATTCTTGCAGGCAATTAACATGTCATCAACATATAACAATATATAAATGAAAGAACCATCAAACAATTCCTTATGATAAACACAATTAGCATACTCACTCCTATGGTAGCCATTACCAATCATAAAAGTATCAAACCTTTTATAACATTGCCTAGGAGATTGCTTCAAACCATAAAGAAATTTCTTCAATAAACAAACATGGTATTCCTTTCCTAAAATAATGAATCCCTCGGGTTAATGCGTATAAATCTGTTATTCTAACTCATCATGTAGAAAAATAGTCTTGACATCAAGTTGCTCTAATTTTCAATCAAATAATGTAATCATAGCAACTAACACCCTGATTGAGCTATGTTTCACAATTGGAGAAAATGCTTCATTGAAGTCCACACCTTCCTTTTATGTGTGGCCCTTCGCCACCAAGCGTGCTTTGAACCTAGCATCCTCCTCTTTTGGAATTTCTTCATTTCTTTTGAAGAGCCATTTGCAACCAACAATATTTTGATTTTTAGGTTTCTCAACTAGTTTCCAAATGTGGTTCTTTTGAAGAGATTCAATATCCTCATTCATAGCAACAATCCATTGTGTAAACTCTCTACTAGTGATGGCTTCATGATAACTTTGAGGTTCCTCCTTTTCAATGCTCTCTGCCACACTAAGTGCATAAGCAACCAAATTTGCATAAGCATACCTTGGTCGTGGTTTAATTTACCTCATTGTTCTATCTTTAGCCAAACAATATCGTTGCTATTATGGTACATATTCTTTATCATCAAGATGTTGCACTTCTTCCTCCTTTGGCTTTATCGAAATCGCTTTTTCTATGGTTTATGAAGCTTTAGTCACAAACTCCACCTTTTCTCTCACACTAGGGTCATCTTTTGTATGAAGTTGCCCCTTCTTAGGACTTAACATTGTAGACTCATTAAAAGTCACATCCCTATTAATAAGAAATTTGGAGAATTTTGAATCTAGGCACCATAACCTATATCCTTTCACTCCATTGGCATATCCTAAGAATATGCACTTCCTTGCCCTTGGTTCCAACATACCTTCATTCACGTGAACATAAGCCAACAACCAAAAATTCTTAAATTAACATAATTAGAGGGGAACCAGAAAATACCTCTTCAGGAGTCCTACATTTAATAGGAATTGAAGGAGATCTATTCACAGGATAATAAGCTAAATTTACCGCTTCAACCCAAAATTCCTTTGACAACCATGCATTCAAAAACATGAATCGTGCTTTCTTTAAAAAAGTTCTATTCATCCATTCTACAACACCATTTGGTTGTGGAGTATGCTTAATTGTGCGGTGTCTCACAATACCTTTATTCTTGCAAAACTCATTGAATTCTTTCACATATAATTCCATGCCATTGTCAGTTCTCAAGCGCTTGATTTGTTTTTCAGTCTGCTTCTCAATCATGGCTTTCCATTGCTTGAACTTCTCAAAGACATTATTCTTATGTTTCAAGATATATACCCAGACCTTTCTAGAGTACTCATCAATAAAGGTCAACATATATCTTCCATCACCATGTGATACAACTTGAGAAGGGCACCAAAGACCTAAATGGATATAATCTAAAGTACCTTTAGTTCTATGAACACTTGCACTGAATTTCACCTTGAACACAATGCTCACAAAAATCTAGTTCTTCTATTTTCTATCCATCAAGCAAACTTTGTTTGCTCAAAATTGTCAACCCTCTGTCACTCATATGCCTAAGCCGCATATGCCACAATATAGTAGTCTTTATAATTAATTTTGAGATTAAAATTGTAGCTACACCTGTAACCGTGTTACCCTATAATGTACAGAGACCATTAATTTTCTTTCATTTCATCACAACAAGAGCACCCTTTGAAATCCTCAAAACTCCACCTCTAGCTTTATATGTGCATCCTTTGGAGTCAAGTGTCCCTAAAGAAATTAAATTTTTCTTCAATTCTAGAACATATCTTACATCAGTTAATGCCCTTAAGATGTCACCATGCATCTTAATTCAAATCGTGCATATCTCAACAACCTTACAGACTACATTGTTTCCCATGAGAACCTTCCCACCATCTATGGGTTGGTAGGTAGTGAACCAATCCTTATTGGGAGACATATTATAGGAGCACCTTGAATCAAGAATCCACTCATCACCTGAGTTTGTAACAATAACTGAAAGAACATTTACAGTATTTGAATTTTCTTCTACAACTATTGCATCACTAGAATTAGAAGTTTTCTCTTTTTCTTTTCCTTTACAATTTCGACAATTTTTCACATAGTGCCTTTCTTTCTAGCACTTGAAACATTTGTTATTTTCCTTTGACTTTGATCTAGAACAACTTCTTCTACCATTATTTTTCTTTCCTATTCTCGCTCTAGCCACCAAACCTTCACCTGAGTCATCTTCTCTACTTTCAAACATCCTCTTCTTCAATTCCCTTAAGTTTAAGACTGCTCAAACATCCTTTATGGAGAGAGTATCTCCACCATATATCATAGTATCTACGAAGTGCTCATAAGAATTTGGTAAGGAACACATCAAAATTATGGCTTGGTCTTCATATTCAATTCTAACGTCAATATTCCTCAAATCCATGATAGTTTTATTAAACTCATTAAGGTGGTCTTTAATGGACGTTCTTTCATCTAGAGAGTATACAATTACTTCTTTAAATAAAAGCGATTTGTAAAAGACTTCATCATGTACAAACTTTACCTCAACCATAACTTGGCAGTCGTATCTTCTTCTGCAACCTCATAAAGCACCTCATTACCCATGCACAATAGAATAACTCTATGTGCTTTCTCCATAAGTTCATCATTTTCTTCATCAAGCATTATTGTTGGTGGAGCCTTTCTACCCTTTAATGCTTTGGATAACCCCTGTTGAACCAATAAGGCACACATCTTGATGTGCCACAAACTGAAATTGTTTATTCCATCAAACTTCTCAACCTTAAACTTTGTCACCATTCCAAGTCTAATAACCTAAGCTCTTATACTAATTTGTTGTGTAAATCACGACAAAGAATTATAATAAGGAGAAAAGAATAAGAAAAACGAAAACAAAACACACAATGATTTACGTGGTTTGGCCTTGAGCCTACATCCATGGGTGAAAATGAAGAACTTTCACTATTGTTAAAGGGGATTACAACTCTTCTAGCTCTCAAATCCCAAAGCCCCAATTTATACCCAAAAAGAGACTTACTATTTCTTGTCAAAATATCTTCCTATATTATTTCCTAATTACAAAGGAAGTTTGTATATAGGAAACTAAGTGTAAGTTTCTATATAGGAAACTAAGTGTATAATTGTCGAAAATACCTTTTCGTAAAAAAGAAGATCTTATAATAGGATATTTTCTATAATATTAGGAAACCCAATTTCAAGAATATCTTCTATTAGGAAACTATCAATAACTTTTCAAATTAACTCAAAATATAATTTCAGACACTTTCCAACAGTATCAATCAATATAATTAAAGTAAACTTGTTATTAATAAGTTTACTTTAGTTATATTAGTTGATATCAATAAATTATTTTTAACTGAATAAAAAAGTCAAATATTTTAACTTTTTCTATTTAGCCAAAAAACCAAACACCACCTTAAACTATCTGGACATGAAATTTTATACGGTATCCATTGGATATCATAAATGATGTATGTCTTTTAACTTTGTTCAACCTCACAAACTTTTTACTTGTTCCAAACTTACAGTAGAATTTTTGCAGTGAAAGCATTAAAAAGCCACGACGGTGGCCACTTAAGATATGTTGTTCGATGAATGACTAGAGGGCCTTCATAATTGAAGGGCTAGGGTCCCATGAAAAATTCTGCCTAAAGTTGCTTTACATGAAAATACAAATACCTCGTTGTTGTCCCAACCAATGTCTTAAGATATGTTGTTCGATGAACACTAGAGGGCCTTTATAATTGAAGGGCTAGGGTCCCATGAAAAATTCTGCCTAAAAGTGCTTTACATAAAATACAAATCCCTCGTTGTTGTCCGAACCAATGTCTCGTAGTGGCATCCTTTCGGTCTCACTACTTTTCCTTAATTTAAACACAAAATATCTGTTGGTATCCAACTTTTTGCTATTGATCCAATCACTTGCCTGCCTTTTAATCCATGTTATATTATAATCATTATTGCACACATCACGAATATCTTATAAAATGAAAATTAAGTTCCCGGAAAAGTTAACTTTACAACTCATCCTCGCTCAAAGTTTATACTGCACAGCTCAAATGGAATGATGCAAATTCTTTTTAATTAGTATAAAGATATAACTATATCATTTGCTTACCCGAAGGTAAAGTGAATACAGTTCCTTCAATTATAGAGAAAATGAAAATGGGTCCTCATAGTCCCTCTTCACGTGATGCATGCTGCATCTACCCTTTCAACTCAAAAAAATAAGCATTTTGGAAGCCAAATGCACACAGCCTGGCTCGATCTGCAGCTTTTGCATGTCTCCCCCCCTTCTCTCTCTCTCTCTATATATAATTGTGTGCCCATAATTAGCTCCATATTCTCTCTATCCACACCATTGAGAGGGCTGAAGTTACTAAGTTAGGTGAACGGCTGGTATGTTCTACTGTTCATTCAATGGTACTTTTGAAATCATGCTTTTTATACTTGGTGAAATTGATGCTTTTTGAAATTTTGGCCTCTCGCTGCATGCGTGCGATTAACTTGTTTAGGCTATATTTATATTTCAAGACAACCAAGAAAAAGCAAATATTATTCAATGCAATTTTTGTAACCGGTTGTTAATTATGAGGAAATTAAATAAAAAGTGTAAATATTTTGGAACTAAAAGTAAAGAAACTTTGTAATTTAAGTGACTAGAGCTCTTTACTGAAAGTTTATCTTTTCTATATCAAAGATATTTTCTTTCCCTTTTAACTGCAAGACATATAGAGATGTAAAAGGTGGTTTCGGGGATAGAAATCAATCATCTTCCACTTCTTTTTAAGTCTTTTGAGACAATTCTTCTCAGGCTACCTTTGATTCCTATCGATTCAATGATTTTCTTTTCCTTTAAACACCTTCTTTAATGTTATAAAATAGTTAAGACAACATTCGATACCTCCTCTGCATTTACTGTTTGAGTGGTTAATAATTAATTTAAATACATATCTGTATGCGAAATTTTCTAAATTTTAGTTTCACTAAATTTTAAACACAAAAATGCATACAACGGCCTACCACTGACAAAACCATTTGACCATTCTCCTAAGTATTAGCAAGCTTTATGTTCTATTATGGTGCATCTTTGGCACATGCCCATTTCACTGTCAAGGAATAACAAGCAGAGTGAAGTCCTGAATGCAAAATATGCCATCATGACAATGTTTCTCTCTTCTCATCTTATCTCCAAAATTTAACATTTTTAATTAATTTTAAGCTTATGCCACAAAGCAGGTATGGAAGGTGGAGGTTTTGCCCCCAATATGATGGCTGGTGAAGGTCTCCCGAATATGGTTGGTAATGTATTCCCCACTATAAGCCCAACTCTACTCCCAAGAGATGTTCTCCCGAATATAACCCCAACTCTACTCCCAAGTACTGATGGTTTTCCCCCTATAACCCCAACTCTACTCCCCCTACTCCCAAGCGATGGTTTTCCCCCTATAACCCCGACTCTACTCCCAAGTGATGTTCTTCCGAATTTAAACCCAACTCTACTCCCAAGAGATGTTCTCCCGACTATAACCCCAGTTGTAGTCCCAACAACAATAGTTCGTGAAGTTCTTACAGAAGGCAACTATGCTTATTGGAGAACTTGTATAAGACGTTATTTGAAGGGTCAAGGTCTATGGGATGTTTGCAAGAAGAGCTGCATCATTCCTCATAAAGCACAAGATCTAGAAATATATTCAGTTTGGAAGAGGAAGAATGACATGGCTTTACATGCTATTCAAATTTCTTGCAGTCGAGAGATGCTTTCTCAGATTAGGGACGAAACTCGTGCAAGTGAGGCGTGGGATTTTTTGAAGCGAATTGCCAACCCAACCCTCGACCTTGACAGAGAAATAATTGGCTTCGAAGAACTCTCACCTGATGCCTCAGGTCCAGCTGGTAAAGCGCCTTCCCTCTTCCTCATGTTAAAAATAGTGATGTCTTTATATATAATTAACCTTGATAATATGTATATAAGTAACATACTTACGGAGAAAACTTAATTTGGAGAAGATTGGGTGGAGATTAGAAGATTTATTGCATGTGTCCCAGGGTTTCAGTAGACCCAGCATCAGACTGGGTTTCTGTTGGAGTAATAGGCTTCATAGAGAAAACAAACAATTACAAACAAGATAAAATCCACGAAAATGAAAAATTTAGTTGTATTCCCCTTTCCCATTTAATGGCAGAACTTTTGGGCCTCAAGATGTGGATCACGATCCAGTCCAGCTGTCTCAAACAGCTTCGCTAGAAGCTGTCCCAACAGTATTTCATGGAATACAACGGTAATTCTATTTAAATGGTGATGTTAGGCTATGTTCTATTTTATTAAATAGACTTGAAGACCGAGATTTGAACCCGAGTGTTTAGTGAGAAAAAACCTGGCCCTTGCCTTGCCAACCGAAACCAAATGTGCTTTAATATTTGTAAGGCACATGTAATTTAATTATACAAATAATATTATATATGTATTATAAATTAAAAATTAATTAAAATAATTTTTTATAAATAATTTAATTTACTTATATTAGTATGTATTTTATATAATAAATTAAATACAAGATAAATACTAAATAAAAATATATTAAATGCATTCTTATTTTAATATTAATTTGTTTTCAAACTCAATATATTATTGTTTAATGTTATAGATTCATGGTGCATGTATTAATTTCTTCGTTAAAACAACTTCATTATTATTTTTCTATCATTTTTTAGGTTTTAATTAATTTCTCTTTATTGATATTTTTTTGTTAAAATATCCATCAATATTTTTTTATATATCCATAAAATCCAATTATCGATATATTAATAAAAATTGATATTTTCATCCTTATTCCTTACCAATGTAACTTGTATTTGAAAAGTGAAATAATAGAAAAGGTGACTTCAATGACTCAATAAAGAAAAACAGCTCAATGGGAAGATTAAATATAATACAAAATTAAAACTTTGGGAGCTTTTTTTTCCCTTTTTTTGTATGTAAAAATCAAATAGTAGGTAAATTTTTTCAATTCCGTAGTCAAATTCACTTTTTTGATAAAAAAATTAAAAACTTTCAATTTAAAGATAGAACCAAATAATAAACTTTACATAGATATTCATATTAAAAAATTTCATAAATAGACATTTTATTCTAGCTCACTCATACTAACATTGCATCCCAAATAATAAATTCAATTATTTTCTCAAACACACTTAAATAAAATTTTTAGAAATTATAATTGAATTGAGCCTTAAGTCAATAGTCCTAAATAATTAATTTTAAAATTGTTTCCAAAAAAAAAAGAAACATCATTCCTATCCCAATCCCTTCTCCTCCATGTGTCACTTGTAACTAAAAGGTGGAATAACAGAGAATGGTGAGTTTAGTAGCTGGGATCAAGTATGACATAGTTACTTGTAATTTAATCTTGTCCTAGAAACTAATTCCATTTGGGCATTTCCATCTGGCAAAGAGCCCATCACACAATTGCGACTGAAGGCATAGATATTTTGAGCAGGGACCGCTGACATTTTCTCCCAGTATGCGGGCTTAATCAAGGCATTGGACCGTGGTAACTGGAACGCTATCGAAGTCTTCCTTAGGTCAAATCCGGATCTAGTGAGGGCAAAAATCTCACCAACAGGGTTGACCCCGCTTCATATCGCAGCTCTTGCTGGACATGTCAGGGTTGTGGAGAAGTTGGTGGACAAACTGATGCCAGAAGACTTGGGACAAAAAGAGGATCTGCTAGGGTACACGCCACTTGCTTTGGCTGCATCAGATGGAATCACAGAAATAGCGCAGTGCATGCTTACAAAGAACAGGACATTGGCCGGCATTTCAGATGGGGATGAAATCCTCCCAGTTGTAATTGCTTGTAACCGAGGGAAAAAAGAAATGACACGTTTTCTCTACTCTCACACTCCGCAAGAGAAGCTAGCTCCAGGACAAGGCAGAAATGGTGCATCGCTTCTTAGTAATTGTATTGCTTCCCAAATCTTGGGTAGGAGAGAATAGTTTTTTCCAACCATTTTTGAAGAGATCTATCTTCACCATACAAAATTCTCACACCCTATTTTGTTTGTCTATACGTACACTCCAATGCCCAAGATGTTGCTTTGGATATCCTCAAGAAGCACCCACGCTTGGCTATTTCTTTGGACATGGAACGCATAATCCCCATCTTTGTACTTGGTCAAATGCCTTCTTTGTTCAAGAGTGGCAGTCAGCTTTGGTTTTGGCAGCGCTGGATATACTCATGTGAGTACCACTTCAATTTATTTTCTTGAAAAAGATATAGATGGATAGGAGGACTACTGTTATTCTCTCCAAAGAGTCTTTCCAATCAATATTTTCAAATAGAATAACCATCACACTTGGAGAAAGTGTGATTTTCTTTTTAATATATTAAAACAACACATCATTTTCCCTTTTAATATATTTATTTTTGAATGATCCAACTTATTTTACATGTGTAGTACATCGTCATCGCATAAGAAAGATCTTTGTTCATTTGTTTTATTTCCGAGACATGCATGATGGTATTGATTTTGTCCATCTTCATGGAAGGCATACCTGTAAAAGTAGATCATTCCTCCGATCAGATTCAAGTAAACGTCGCCGATGAAACCCAACATTCACGAGATGTCAAGAACAATACTGGAAAAGGTATGCTGATATTACGAACTGATCACTTCAGAGTTCTTTTTTTAATCTTACCTTCATCATGGTGTAGTATCTTCAAGAATGGAGCAGAATCCCATTTTCTCTTTTTTCACAAAAACTATAAATTATATTCCCTTGCTAATTTTGTCATGACATAAAACTGGATAGTTACTAAAGGTTACTTCAACACTCTCCTCACATAGATGTTTAGAAAGTCTCCTTTTCTTAAAGGGATAAATTTATTTGTGGACAGCCTTAATGATGCCGATAATTTGAAGAAAAAAAATTTCATTTTCTTAGTTGATTGGCTGGTTATACTTAATAGGATATATGATATGATTTTCTGTGGAACACTGACCTTCTATGTTATTTGTTAGCATGTAATGTAAGATTACTCATCTTTGAAAAATCACTGCTAACCTAGATATCCCACAAAGTGAATATGCATATTCTAAAAATTGCTTAAGTTAATTGCCCATTGAAATTCATTTGCATATCTGATTTAGGGCAATTAAGATCTAACGATACAAATAAATAAATTATTTTTCAAGGGCTTTATATAGTATTAATGGAGATGTCTAGAAGTAGAGTGAGGTGTCAAGGCTTGAGAAGAAAGCAGAGTGGATTAAAAGGAGAGTCGGAGGAAAGAATGGTCCGGGTCTCAAATTGGGGATGGGACAAGGAGCACCGAGGGCCCTATCAAATGAGTTCAAGAACTCTGAGAAGGGCCAAAGTCCAACGGGACCCAAGCCTACCTTTCTTGTTGTTGTGCATAGATAAACCATTGAGCGTCTATATAAAGACCCAAGGTTGAATCATATTGGTCAGTTCAGCCCAACAAATATAAAGGGTCCCCAGTGACCTATATCATCAGCGATTCTTCATACGCACGGACATCTCCATGCTTGTGGTGACACGTAACATTGGATGGTTACATGAGGTCGCTCTATAAGGACACATGCCCCTCCTCCCAATTCAAAGAAGCATATGGAGTCTATATTCTCTCAATTAGCTAGTGAGCTTCCAGCTCCATCACCTAATCCCAAAATTGGGAAAGCCAACATCCAAGCGCATCAAATACCTCTAAGATTCTCAGGACTCTGGTCCTGACTTGGGCAAAATGTGATAGCATCAGGATGTTTCTCCTAAAGAATGGAAGGACAAGGTGTGCCTCCACAACATCCTTGCAAGGAGCTAGTCACCCTGATACTACCCGATGTGTGGTGGGGGGTCGGGTCAACACCCACCATGTTCTTGGAGGAGGATTCTTCTCATACGATTTAGCCGTGTTAGGGGGTGCACTTGTGGATTACCAGCATGAGTTACAAGGAGAGTTGCGCCCTCCTCTAACCACAGGGTCCACAAACTAATGGGAAGTGGCTTCTACCTTCCCTGTGCATGATGAGGAGAAGCATCACCCCAGTTAAAAATACCTTCCACTACAACGGCATCCATTGAGGAGGTAGGCATGCACTTGTGCCAGCCATGACTTGTAGCTTGGCACGAGGGTGTAGAGCAAATTTATGGGGATGAATGACAAGCCGAATTGCTCAATTCCATGGTCTGGTTTCTATCTGCTACAAGTTCTTGATGATTAAGAATTTTTTAATTATGATTATCAGCCCACTAATATTTCTAGCGTTTATTGCAGTACTGAGACACTTGCATGGCCCGGTTTCCTATCTGCTACAGCTTCTTGGTATGATACATCTGTTGAGTTGAATGTTTATTTTGGTTCCTTCCTCTTGACTCCTCATTCTTCTTCAGTCGTGACTCTGTTTTGATTAATGACTCAGGAATCAAGAATATATATGCCAAAAAGCTGAGGCATGCTCAAGCCACTGAACTGCTACAATGCATTTGTAATGAAATACAAAAGTTGAATGTCGAGGGGACATTGGGGCTTCGATTGCACCACACAGTCACCCAGGCCGTCAAGCAAGGGAATGTTGACTTTGCCACTCAGATGATTAAATCTACTCCTCAGTTAGTGCAGAAAACTGATATCAATGACAGAAACATATTTTTCATCGCAATTTTAAATCGCCAAGAAAAGATTTTCAGCCTTTTACATGGGCTTAATAATGTAAAGAAGATGAAAATGACATCTAATGTAGATAGGTTTGGCAACAACATGCTACATTTGGCTGCAATGTTAGCACCTTCGATTCAGCTTGATGGCATCTCAGGTGCAGCCCTGCAGATGCAAAGGGAACTACAATGGTTTAAGGTCAGCATCTTTCACCTTTTGACTCGTTTTTAATTATTTCCGAACAAGTGTACACTCCTAAAAAGAAACTGAATCGTTCGCCTGGCAACTTTACTGAGGATATCAGCAAGTTGCTCCCCAGTCCGGCAAAAATATAGTTCTATTTCTCTTTTTTCAACCAGTTTCCTGATGAAATAGTGACATGTTTCCATATTCCTTGAGCAAGCATGAAATATCATATGCTCGGTCATGGCTAAAAGAGCTGTTAGAGATTTTTGGCTTTCTTGCAAGTCTTGTAGCAGTCTTCTGATCCATACAGCTTCACAAGCGCATGCACAAGTGGATGAAATATATTTTGCTTCAACAGTTGATAATGTAAACTGTTTTCTGCTTCTTAAAAAACTAGTATGACTTTTGATCTCAAAAATACTCAAATGTTTTCTTCCTACATTCATACAGCCAGCCAATTGCTGTTTGTAAGCTAACCAACTTGGCATAGGCATGTATAATTTGAATATTAGTTATCAACTGTAGTCAATAGTGAATAGCATAAAGAAGGAATTCTAGTTCACCTTGGCCACATGATACTTGTGTTCTGATCTCTCTTATGATATGCAAGAATGCAGTGGCCAAATCTGTGACAGGTAATTTGGTTCCCCCTGGACCCCTTTTATATATATAGGGCAAAAAAAAAGAAAGAAAATAAAATAAATATTCCACCTTTAAATCCTTCCGTTGACATTTATGCAATTAGGTTCTAGAAATATTAATGTGAGTAGCCTAGACTTCTGTTTTCAATAATTTTCTTTTTGATTTACATAAAACCACCCAAAAAATTCAAGTTACATCTTTGTAGCATTCTTTTCAAGTTTTTGATGACATTACTGCAGGAGGTGGAAAGCATTGTGCCGCCAATATGCAAGGACCTTGTAAACGCAGATGGAAAAAGGCCCATTGAGTTGTTCACTGAGCAGCATGCAAACTTGGTGAAAGAAGGGGAGAAATGGATGACGGATATAGCAGCATCTAGCTCATTTGTAGCTGCACTCATTGTTACCATTATGTTTGCTGCAGCCTTTACTATTCCTGGTGGTAACGATGATACAGGCGCTCCCATATTCTTAGGGAATGACTTGTTCATGGTCTTCATAATATCTGATTCCATCTCACTCTTTTCTGCTACTACTTCAGTGTTGATGTTCTTGGGAATCCTGACCTCACAATATGCAGAAAACAAATTCCTCACACGGTTGCCCACAAAACTGATAATTGGCCTTTCCACCCTTTTCTTCTCTATTGCAACCATGATGATAGCTTTCTGTGCTGCCCTTGCTATTTTGCTGAAGGGACGATCAACCAAGGTGGTTATTATTCCGATCATTTTACTTGCCTGTGTTCCAGTCACCCTCTTCGTACTACTGCAATTTCCCCTTCTTGTTGAGATTTTCATTTCCACGTATGGACCAGGCATCTTCAACCGGAAAATAGAGCGTTGGTACTAGGTATGTCCCTTCAACATGTTATGAATCAGTGCGTGTCGTGTAATAATCCCTTTAGTACGTACTATATCTATTGATGCCTATATGGTTCTATTTTATCTCACTTTGATGCTTTCATTATATGTACCCCATGCAATGTGTGGGATTTGTTAAGAAATAAGGGAATCAGGAAGAGAATGAAATTATGAAAGGCAGCTGAAGATTTTTATTTTCAATAATTGCAATTGCTTGTTACATTCTCACGTCCTTTTAAGTAGTTTAGTTTTCAAGATTTGTAACCAATCCAAGTAGTTTGTTTTAACATAATGAGATTGTACACACAAATTTTGTAAAAATTCTACAAAATTAGCAAAATAATAAAAAATAATGTGAATAAATTTTTTTATTAAAATTAATATTTATGGGATACAATCTCGGATGTAATATTATTTACAAAAGAGTATTTCCTCTTTGATTCTTTCATTTTGATCACAATTCGAAGAACGACGATGAAAGTGTTTTCTTGGATTTGAAGATTAATTGAGGGTCTAAAGTGGCTTTTTTTCGAATGAACTTATTGAATAACAAAGAACACGTGTGTTGTACTTCTATCACTTATCAGACTTGTAGAGAGATTTTATGAAGCTTCTTTTGTTATGAAGCCTATTTTCTTGTGAAAATCATTTTGCGGATCTCGTTTTCTTGGTTTAGATTTTTTTATTTCCTTTTTCTCATTTTCCCCTTTTCTTAAAGGAAGTCACCTCTATTTTTAGGTGAAGGTTGGGAATTGAATTTTGAATCCCCGATATTTAGTTTCTTAATTCAAGGGATTTAGTTCCCTACTTTTAACAACTTTTCTTATGTTGGAGGTTTTACCACCAAGATAATAATAATAGTGTTTTTTATTATTATTATCTTTTTTTAGTTGAAATTAGTTTCCTTTTTTTAGGAAACTTATCCATAAGAGAATATCTAATTTTTAAAAAAATTCTGTTTTGATTTGAAGACATAATTTCATAGTTTTCCAAAATTGTGTCACATGTCCAATGAGCCCAAATTTTGTTGAACCATGAAATTACAAATTTTTTTAAGATAAAATTTAGTGGTAATTTAATCCACTAATTTTTTTATATCTACAATGCTCCCACTTCAAGACGCATCACTTACATGTGTTGTCATGTGTATGGGGTGGGTCTTGAAGTTAACCTTGTTCTTCTTTGATTTTTTTTTTTTTCAAATAAATATTTTAATAGGAAGTTTCCTATTTTTTAAAATATCTTTTTCCCACTTTTTTTTCTAAACACCACTTTGTTTTCCTTTTTTCTTTACTCTTTGAATCATCTTCCAATTTGCCTTCCATATATATATATATATATATATATATATATAAAGGGGACAATAGTTCAGAAATTCGACTAGAATTATTTTTGGAGAACTCTTTCAATCTTTGGACGATCTTCAACCCAAATTGAGAAGCCTGACTTGAATTTTTTTAGAGAATTTTTTCAATCTTTGGATGATCTTCAACCTAATTTAGAGAAACTCGACTTGAATTCTTTTAGAGAACTATACATATACATACATACATATATATATATATATATATATATATATATATATATATATATATATATATATATATATATATATATATATATATCTTTATGCTTCTTTTTAACTTTTTTTTCAAGGAAAAAAAAAAGACTCATCATTCTTGAACACATAGTGAACTTCATTGCCTTCAAAGACAAATTTGATTTCAGGTTTTTTTTTTTTTCAAAAATTACCTTAATACTTGAGGGAGGAAACTTTTAATAAACTCAAATATCCATAAAAAAAAAAAAAATGAATACCTAAAGTTTGACCTTCATGTAATCAAGTTGTAGCTCTAATGCAAAGTGGTGTCGTATTTTTAGTACTTATATGTTAAAGTCTTCACCCATGCGAATTGGCTTGACTTGAATGCATGGTTGTATTCAAGTTTTAACATTTAGTTAAAATTAGAATTATATTTATCACCTATGCAAACAAGTCATGGCTTTGATGTTATACAGTATTGTACTTTTGGCACTTAATGCAACTTAAGTGCTAAGGTCTTCACTCATGCGAATTGATTTGACTTAGATGCCTAATGACGTCCAATTTCTCATAACTTAATTAAAATTGGAACTATGCTTAACATCTATGTAGGCAAGTCATAACCTTAACATTACGTGGTGTTGTATTTTCAATAATTAATGTGGTTTAAGTGCTAAGGTCTTCACACATGTGAATTGGTTTAACTTGGATGCATAGCGATATCCAACTTCTCAAAACTTAATTAAAATTAGAACTACACTTAACACTTATGTAGGCAAGTTATAACCTTGATGTTGAAAGGTGTTGTACTTTCGACACTTGATGCGGCTTAATTGCTAAAGTTTTCAGTCATGCAAATTGACTTAAATTGGGTGCATAATGATGTTCAAAATTTAATATTTAATTAAAATTGGAATTGCACTCAACACTTTTATAGACAAGTGAAAAAATATGAGTATTGCTCTGAATACCCCTTGAATAATCGAAAGTCCAATAGGGAATACCCATAGGGGGGTGAATGGGTGATTTAAAAAATTAAATCAATATTTATGAATTATAATTACTTTTTATTATCCCAAGATATTATAGGGATAACTTGGATATTCAAAAAGGCTTTCATTCCAATAAAAATATGATTTTTATGGTTAATTGATATCCAAAGATTAACAACATATGTTGAAGAATATTAGGGATAATAATAACCACAAGAATAACCAACCTAGCAAACTCAACAACCAATTAACCAATCAATCCAATATATTCAATACCTTCAATTGGAATATATGCAGGAATAATTATAAAATTTTTAGAATAGCCTTGCAAGATATTAGGTTAAAACAAATTAACCTAAAGGCCAATGGAATTGCACTTAACATCACTCATGCAAATTGGCTTGACTTAGTGGGATAGTGATGTTCAAAATTTAATATTTAATTAAATTGGAATTGCACTTAACACTTATATAGACAAGTGAAAAAATATGGGTATTACTTTAAATACCTCTTGAATAACTAAAAGTCCAATGGAGAATACCCACAAGAGGGAGGGTGAATAGGTGATTTAAAAAATTAAATCAATATTAGTGAATTATAATTACTTTTTCTTATCCCAAGATATTATAAGGATAACTTGGATATTCAAAAAGGATTTCATCCTAATAAAAATATGATTTTTATGGTTAATTTATATCCAAATATTAACAACATATGTTGAAGAATGTTAGGGATAATAACAACCACAAGAATAACTAACCTAACAAACTCAACAACCGATTAACCAATCAATCCAATATATTCAATATCTTAAACCAAAATATATGTAGGAATACATATAAACTTTTTAGAATAGCTCTACAAGATATTAGATTATAACAAATTAACTTATTCTAGGCAATTCGAACATAATATCAAATATAAAGAGATAGACGATGAGACACAGATTTTTACATGGAAAACCCCCACAAATTATGGAGATAAAAAACCATGAGGTCTAAGATCTATCAATCGAAATCCACTATTCGTAATCAAGTCACATATATTTACCTGGTCATTTTACCCTAGGGACTTACTCTCCAATACCTAAAACTTGATCCACATCATTGATGCAACAACTACCTATTGCTCCCTTGTAGATCCTTCAGTACTCCCTCTGAAAGGATTATAATCTTCAACCAACAATTCAAATAATTGAATTCTTGAATGAGAGAATAGGAATGATGTAGTAAAATAGGCTTTTTCCTTAAAGAGTACCTCTAAAGAATGAAAGGTCTCTAACAATTAGTCTCTAAGATCTCTAATCACTTAACCTGAATCTTTAACAATTAAAGGGTTACAAAGGGGTATTTATAGAAAGAAAAAGTCATAAAGATTTTGGTATCACAAGTTTCCAAATTAGAGTTGGATTGAAATTCATTCAAAATACATTTTTAAACTCGATAAGACGATCATGATTGCTTGAATGGACTTAGACCGCTTGAGCACTCTAATCGATTGAGTAGGGTTAACCTCTTGAGTGGTCCTTCTTTTTGAAAAACATTTTAAGAAACATTTTAAGCTCAAAAATGATACCAGACCTTTTATACCTCAATTAAGCCTTTATAAATCACAAGCCAAACCTTTTTAGACGTACTTGTGACTTCCCGGTTGGACGAACAACAACTTTGATTTTTAATGGAGAGTTAGTCACTATCTAAAAAGACTTCTATGGCTAAACATAAATTGGAGCAAAATTGTCAATATATAAACAAAACTCAATGTCTTAACAACAAGTTATAACTTTGATGCGACGTGATGTTGTACTTTCAGCACTTAATGCAACTTAAGCGTTAAAGTCCTCACTCATATGAATTGGTTTGACTTAGGTGCATAGTGATGTTCAAACTTTAATATTTAATTAAAATTAAAACTGCACTTAACATCTATGTAGACAAGTAATAACCCTGATGCTAAATAGTGTACAACTTTTAGCACTTAATTAAAATTGAGCTTGTATTTGATGTCATATGCTCAAGTAGCTAACTCTTCAAATGTGTGGGGTCATATCCCTTGGAGGATGTTTAGAATACCCCAATGCATTCCCTGTATGCACATCTCCACAACTAACACCTTGGATAATCTATTATTATAGTCAAGGCTTAAGGAGTGCTATTGATTGATGTAGTCTAAGATTAACACGTATTTCCATTATTTAGCATTAGTGAGTTCCATCATGCTTGCAGTTCATCGCGTACTATAGAAGCGATTAAGGAACTCGCACTCCATTTGGTCCCAATTATTGATGCACTCAAGTGCAAGGTCGATGTACCAATCAAAAGCGTTCTCTCGAAGAAAACAAACAAACTGTTTGGTTAACAAGTTACTATTTGTACCTTCATTGTTGCAAGTTTCAACGAAATGGGCAACATGTGGTTTTAGATTTCTTTTTTTGTCAAATGATTAAAACTTTAGAAATTGAACCATAGGCATATGTACGCTATCAATCCTCTTAGTGTAAGTTTTAAAGTACATAAGTGTACTCTGTGAGGATCCACCATACTACAATGGTGTTAGTTATCATATTCTAAAGTAGTTGGACAAATAATGATGCCACCGAGGCAAATTCCACCATTTGCCTTTTGACTTGCACCATCCTAGACACATGTGGTGCATCATAGAGAGAAAAGGCAACATTTGGAAGGTGAATTCTTAACTTGACTCACTTGTATTTTGTAGTTGTGTCTTGACCCTATTTAAGAAAGAAGTTATCTACATATCCTTCTTTTCAATTGTCTTGGTCAATTTAGCAATGGCACGAGCCATCTATGCTAATTGTTCTTCTACGGATATAGTGCTCGTTGCCCCTATCAACATAATCATCGAGAAATGAGAAGTAAAGGTCTGATCATTCTAGTATCCAACATCCTGGCTTAGCCGCGCTCTGGCTGTTACAATTTGTTCTTTTGTCACCAACCGGGACCGTCACTCCACTAGTGGTTGGGGCGGCTCCCCTTGCTGCCATGGCATAGACAGCACTGCTTCGCCCCAACCAAAGCTATCTTCTACCACACAACCCAGTTCAACCACATCCTGGAGCTATTGCAACTTGTTCCTTTGATGCCGGCCTGGGATGCTGCCCTGTTGGCGACTGTGGCAGCTTCCTTTGCTACCATGGTGTGGGTGGCGCCCCCCCCTTTGGCCTTTCTTGCCGGAACTACGCTAGGTTCGGGGTAGATTTTTTCCTAGGACGAAAGTCTCGTCGATGGTTGCAAGATGGCCATCTTCCATGCGTCACATGCATAGCATGTTCAATCCACTTGTTTGGCCCCTCTATCAAAGTTCAAAAAAAAAAAACTTATTAACTCATTTACTTTATTCATTCTCTTTCATTTTTTATTCTCAAATAGCATTTTTACAATCATTTTTGTATTATTTTATTCAATCTTGAAATTTCAATCTTCAAATAGCTTTTCTAATTTTTTTTAAAACTGAATTTTTATGATGCAACCTTTAAATTTCATGTTTAAATTCCAAAAGTCAAAATTCCAAAATTTCCAAAATTCTCAAAGTACCGGATTCCATTTTTAAAATTTTCATACCCAAAATTTCCAAAGTTCTCAAAGTTTTTTATTTATTTTTTTTAAGTTCCATTCCCAAAATTTCCAAAATGCTCAAAATTTAGGATCTAATTTTTTTAAGCTTCTATTTATTAAATTTCCTAAATTCTCAAAAGTTCGGATTTAATTTTTTTAAGTTTCAATTTCCTAAATTCTCAAAAGTCCGGATTTAATTTTTTTAAGTGTCCATTTCCTAAATTTCAAAAATTTTGGATTTAATTTTTTTAAGTGTCTATTCCCAAAAGTTTCCAAAATTTCGAAAATTCTAGATTTATTTTTTTTAAGTGTCCAATTCCAAAAGTTTCCAATTTAAAAATTTCCAAATTTAACTTTTGTAGTTTCCTTTTCCAAGGTTTCCAATTTCGAATTCAATTTTTTTTAAGTTTCCAAAATTTCCAAAAATTTTCAAAGTTCCGGATTCAATTTTTAAAATTTTCGTACCCGAAATTTCCAAAATTTTCAAAGTTCCTGATTCATTTTTTAAGTTTATGTTCCCAAAATTCTCAAAATTCCGAATATAATTTTTTTAAGTTTCCATTTCTAAAATTTCCAAATCCAATTTTTTAAAAACACCATCTTCAAAGTTTATTTTCCAAAATTTCCAAAAGTCAAAATTCCAAAGTTTCATTTTAAATACCATCCTCAAAGCCTTATTTCCAAAATTCTCAAGTTTCCGAAATTTAGAATTTATTCTTTAAGTTCCTAAAGTTTCCAAAATTTCCGAATCTCCAAATTTAAATATTTTTAAGCTTTCGTTCCCAAAATTTGCAAAGTTCTCAAAGATCCGGATTTAATTTTTTAGTGTCAATTTCTAAAAATTT
The DNA here is from genome assembly GCF_004353265.1 of Vitis riparia. Classification (NCBI taxonomy): domain Eukaryota; kingdom Viridiplantae; phylum Streptophyta; class Magnoliopsida; order Vitales; family Vitaceae; genus Vitis; species Vitis riparia. Next base: position 18,988,162 of record NC_048443.1, read on the forward strand.
CCAAAATCTCGAAAAGTCCGAATTTAATTTTTTAGGGTTAATTTCCAAAAGTTGTCAATTTCGAAAAGTCCAGATTTATTTTTTTTTAGTGTCCATTTCCAAGAATTTCCAAAATTTCGAAAGTCCGAATTTAGTTTTTTTTAGTGTCCACTCCCAAATATTTCCAAATTTTTGAAAAGTCTGGATTTAATTTTTTTAGTGTCCATTCTCAAAAGTTTCCAAAATTGCGAAAATTCCGAATTTAAGTTTCCGCTCCTAAAATTTCAAAAATTCTCAAAATTTTGAATTTAATTTTTAAAGTTTCTATCTTGATGGTCGTTTGGTGCAAATTATAGGTTACATGTATAGGGTCTGATCATGACTAAAAATTCTATCAATTTGAGTAGGAATGCGACTAAATTTTAGTAAATTTGGGGGTTTCATGTGTTGTACACTTGTGCTTATTGACTAACCCGTTTCTACAGCGCATGGTTGGAGAACTCAGGTACGCATCATTGTTCTGATTATCGATTTCCTAAGCATGCCGAATACTAACTAGGATTGTATGAGTCTTGTCATCTATGTAGCATGAGGGGAATTGACTAACCTTTGACCTATATGCTCCAATGTACCCAATTCACTAGTAGAGACCGGATTCCGAATCTAGAGGGGTGCTACCTCGCATGAGGTACCTTCTTGATAGGTAACCTAATCCCGGGACCTAAAAATCGAGTTTCGTAGACCGCTTTTTCCTTAACTAGAGTCATCTAGGGGTTTTTGTTCTTACTTAATTTTCTCCATTTCAAAAAAAAAAAAAAAAGTAAATGGCGACTCCAAACAAAACCGTTCCTCATCAGGGATGGATTTTCCAGAACTCGAAAAACACTTTTTCTACACATACTTATTATTGTTTTTAAAAAAATCACGAGTTACGCCAATCGGTGGATCAGGGGAGGGTCCACAAATTGGCAACTCTGCAGGGATCGAACCCAAAATCTCTGGTTTCATAAGAGGATCAAACTTGAACTTGAGTTAGGAATATTGGAGCACATGGTTCATTGACTAGTGGACTTTTGGGTCATTTGGATGAGTGATGTTCACTTACTCGATTGGCGTTATTTTTTGTTGCTTGTGTGTTCGACTGATTGGTTGTAGCATGATCACTCATTGTTGGTAGTGCTTGGTTTTGTGGTTCATGATCGACATAGATGATTAATTTATGTGTAGATTTTTGTGGTAGGCTAGCTCTTTGCGCATAACTGTTTGCTTCATAACTCACTATCTTTTGCATGACTGCTTGCTTATTGTCTTTGTGGGTCACATATCTATCCCCTTACCTCCAACCCTTTGGTTTCAGTCATTTCCTTCATTTCGGCTTTTACTTTTGCAAGCGTGAGGCCTTGTGTGTGCTTATCTCTCTAATCGAGCTAGGGGTTAGGAGTAGGGTCTAGTGATGATCTATATCGATGTTTGGGAGCATTTTGGAGGAGGCTGACACACTAATACTGATTGGAGACCGATCTTTGAAGACCTGTATAGCCCAAAGCTAGGTTTCATGGATATTTGTGTGACCATTATGTTTCTTTTTCTATTTTAGCTTCATAGGATTTTTGGATGAACCCACACCACTCACTATGCACTTTAGTTAACTACTAAGTGCTGAGATTTATGAGAGCTTGCACCATAGGAAACCCCCTAGGATGTCGAGGTAGTGCATGTGTGGAAGTGATGACCACCTTATATGGAAGCGCCCCGCCTTTTCAGAGACATATAGAGGGTTGCATACCACCGGAGGGTATGATCGGTTCTGCTAGGGATCCTTTAACCCACCCTGTTATTTTTAGAGCCACCTTATCCTTATAGGCTAAGCTTAGGCCCCATTAGGAATCATTTCCTACACGTGGGTGCATCTGTGGGCTTTCAAAGCCGGGTTAGTAGCAATAGGTTTAGTTACCTTCATAGTAGTCTCTTCTATATTTACTTAGAATTGGATATCAGTATGAGGACTTCCAGGTTACCTTCCTGCACAGTTGATAGACATTCCTTATAAAGTTTCCCTTATACCTTATTTTATCTAGTATTTCCACTACTGTAGGAGTATTGATATGGTCGATCTAAGTTTAGCTTCTTGGATTAAAGTTAAAGGTAGATTGATAAGAGTGTCAGACCAGTCATATTAGATAGATATAGATTCATAGGTGGTTATAGTTGATCAATTTACCGTTGCTATGACTTTGATCCAAGAGGCCATAACCAGTCTTGGTCAGAGAATGGATGGACAGCAGGCTTGATTCATGCCTAATTGGTGTCTCAGCTGATTCGTGTCCAGCTGGTGCTCCTTGATTGAGGGATTAATCAACAAAATTTATAACCTATTACACCATATACTAGGGTAGCAAAGACAAAGCTACTATAGCATAGTGGCTCTAGGATCGTTCACTGGGATGGGTTTTCACTTCACAAATGATATCAATTCAAAGCTGAATTGGTGCCTTTTCATTTCAAGGTTAGCTTCAAAAGAAAACATAAAGATGTTTGAATGAAAAAGGATTGGTTTTAAGCTAACCAAAAGTAGTAACTGATTTTACTTATAAAGAAAAGTGTTTCTTGGAGTTTCAGATCACTAGGCTCAGATTCATCATACAAAAAGGAGAGTTCCGGTCACTTGTTTCTTTTCCTCATATTAGAGAATTAACATAAAGTCAATTCTCTAACAGGTGCTGCACAAATGCTTCCCATTAATGGGTTCAAACACTAAATCCCTCTCACTGATGCACCTTGCAATGGCTCATACCTCTCACCTAGCACTTGCCATTCAAGGTGATCTTTAACCTTGGATTACCCGTCAAAAGCTCGCAAGAGATAACTAATGGATGTCTCCTTGGAGTCCAAAAGCTTACCAAGTGTTGGCAATTCTAGAAAATCCTACCTTTAAGTCACCTCCCAAAGGCTCGCAAGGGGTAAACTAGTGAATCTCCATGGATGGAGATCACTTGCCTTACCAAGTGTTGGCCCAGGTGATTAAAAGGAGTTTTAAGTTAACTAAAAAGATAAAAACCATCAACGGGTCACACTTTCTCTTCATTAAAAACTAAAACAACAAAACTTCCAATTTATACATGTGGAAACTTACCCGGTTACCTTAGCTTCAAGAGACGAAGAGCCTAGCCTCTCATCCTCTGAGAAGAAATCCTCAGAGTTTGATTGGCTAGAAAGAAAATGAAAATGAAAGAGAAGACAAGAATATATAGGAAAAACAGAGCAAGTGCTCTGTATTTTACTTCCTTCCCAAAACTGTACAAAGGATCCCTTGGAACCCCAAAACTCTAACACCCCCAGAACAGGCTCCTCGGGCTCCCTTTAAACCAAAATTACAATGATAGCTATTCCCTTGATATTTTGCCAAATTCCTAGCTTAAAAACTAAGGAAACCTATCATTGGTGACTTACAAGGAGAATTTGGGCATTTGGGCAACAAAAATCTAATAAAAAATATCTCCTGGTGTCGATTACAAATATCGGGAAGCACTAAGGACCACTTCGCAGGTGACAAGTGAGGTCTGCGAGATTTCGCAGGTGCACAAGAAGAGTTGCGAAATTTCTTCATAGCAGGCAGCTGCTTCAACACCTTCACGAAATTGACTTCCACCTTGTGGAGTTTGGCTTCCATCACGGCATGAGGCTTCAGGGGAAATCCATAGCACTGTGCAAAAGTGTTGCGAAATATCTCGCAACAAAAGGGTGATTTCGCAACACTTTGCTTGGAGTGATCGGCTTCCAAATGCTGTAACTTCCTCATTTCAGCTCCAAATCGTGCACCGTTTGAAGCATTGGATTCTTGACTTCCTGAGCTTTGAAATGGTATATAGCATGAAGAAAATGGACTTCGGGAAGTGCTCCAAAAGTGCAAAGGAAGACTGCAGCTGCTGTCCCCCGTTTTCTTCACTCTGTTTTTCTCCTTGCATTCCGGATTTGCTTATGGCAAAGGACTTCAAAGCTTTGGTTCTTCATGTTTCTGAGCTCTTCATTGCTTTGCCATGGATTCCAAATAACTCTCCTCAATCTTGGATTGCTTTGGTGATCAAATTACTAACAAAAACACCAAAACTTACACAATTTGATTAGAATTGATTGCAAGGGGCCTTAACATGCTAATTGGGTTAAAAGGCACTAACTACTACTCAAAAGTGTTTAAAAGGATCAATTACAAGCTATCAAATAGCACTTTTTGAGTAGTAATCAAGGCTCAATAGGTTCCAATTTAGGAAAGTGTGTAGTATGATCCCACTATTCAACCACCTCTCCCTCTTAGTCAAACAGCTCCATAGGACACTTAAATGCCACCACCTCTCCCACTTAGTTAGATAGTTCCGCAGCCTACACCATTTACTTTACAGAGTCAAATTGAGGTTGTCCCACCGCTTACAATGGTGGTTGTTCTGGCCTCAGAGGATGCCCATGCATGCATGGATAGGCTTGAGTAGAGGATGAGACAATTGAGATTATCAGATGGATGGATGGTATGGGATGATTTTGATGGACTACTAGTGGCCAATCTGTCGGCCAAGTTCAGGATGTCAAAGATTGAGCGATACACGGGATTGGATGCCCCCACATTCATTTGGGACTATATAGTACAGTGATGAAGGCCCATGGTTTTGATGAGGCTCATATGATTATGTTATTCCTTATGTCTTTGAGCGGGGCGGCCCAACGTTGGTTTTTTTCTTTGGATGTATCATGTCATCCTACATGGAATGATTTAACCCAGGAGTTTCTACAACAGTTTGCATTTAACACCATCATAGATGTCTCACGAAGGGAGTTAGAGGCCTTGAGGTAGAGGCCCGATGAGACAGTCACATCATTCATCTCATGTTGGAGGGAAAAGTTGCCCAGATCATTGATAGGCCATCTGAGAGGGTTCAAATCAACATGATTATGAGAAGCTTGCGGTCTCGATTTGCTAGAAATTTGACGGGGTTCTCACACATGGATTTTAGATCTTTGGTGCATGCATTATATGGTATTGAAAAGGGTATTGCTAGAGGATTGTGGCCCGATTCTTCCCCTTCAAACTCAAAGGGGAAGAAACCTTCCAGTGTACAGAGATCAGGGGATGTCAGTGCCATCAGTGCCACCAAACCAAGACCCCTTAGATATTATCAGACAGTTGAGTAGACTTCCAGAGTTTATTACCCGCCATCACCTCATGTACAATGCAGGCTACCTGTTCCTTTTAGACCCATGTCTCCTACATATCTACACCCAGCTCCACAGCCAGTTTATGCTACTCAGGCCACATAGAGGCCACCCACTCATTATCCCTAGCCTAGGGCTCCACCTGCACAGAGACCAATGCTGCAATTTTCCCAATTGGGAATGCCTTTGAGTAGAGCTTTCCAGAAGCTCGTAGAAAGAGGATTGTTGACTGCATTAACACTGAGACCACCACCTCGACCTTTACTACCTCATTTCAGGATGGACCTTCATTGTGCTTACCATCAGGTTTCAGAACATGACACTGATCACAACTCTACTTTGAGACATGCTATTCAGGACTTGATATATCAGGGTCTGGTTAACTTGGGATAGCCAAGTGTGACCACAAACCCTTTACTTGCTCACACCACACATTCAGTGCCTCTGCCTACTAGTGGTATTCATTACATGGATTTTGTTCAGGACGATGTCATACACATGCTGAGTTAGGATGATGGATTGCTTGAGATGATTGTTCCAGATGATGACTATGAGATTCTAGGAGCTACATCAGATTTTTTTTATCCCTGTACCATTTAGTTTGATCCCAGATAGAGTGTCGTTGCAGTTAACTCCTTCTACACCATCATATGTTGGGCATAGGGACATGTTTGCCTCATTTATTCTATGGCCTGAGGATGTTGATGTACAGGTTATGACTCGTAGTGGGAGGATAACTTAGGTTGCACCTCCAGTTACTAGACCATCTGGTGGTACGGACTCTCGTGAGGAGGTTAGGAAGGAGGATGATGAGATCTTGAGACAGATGCAGAGCACCCAAGCTCAGATATCCATTTGGAGTTTGTTAGCCACTTCCAGTACCCATAGAGATGCACTTATTCGAGATTTGAGTTATATACATGTTGAGACCTATACTACTCTAGAGGGATTGATTCTTATGATGACAGCTGATAGGGCCACTTACATTGTGTTTTTTTGTTGATGATCTACCACCGGAGGGTTCTGACCATACTCGTCATCTCTATATTACAGTTATTTGTTTAGGCTACAGAGTCTCATCCGTCTTGTTGGACAATGGCTCTACCCTGAATGTTTGCTCATTAGCCACTGTTGTAGCCCTTGACTTTGCACCCTCAGATTGTGGTCCCTCCACACAGACAATAAGGGCTTATGATAGCACTTAAAGGAAGGTCATAGACACCTTGACTATAGATTTGTTGATCAGTCTGACCATATTCTCTATATTATTCCAGGTTTTGAGGATTCCTACTTCCTTTAACCTGCTTTTGGGCCGACCTTGGATTCACCAGGCTAGAGATATTCCATCTTCTCTTCATTGAAAGGTGAAGTTTATTCTTGATGAGCAGGTTATTATAGTATAGTCTACTAGAGACATGATTTCATCATATGAGCCAGTATTTCAGATCAGTCACAGTGATGATGATTTTTTTCTGGTAGGATTCACATTTGATGAGGTATAGACCCTTGAGATTCAGGATTTTTGTAGAGATTTCGTGGCCATGTCTTTTGACCAACATAGTAGTACCCTTGTTCTTGATATGATGAGAGGCATGTCATTTCTACCTGGTTTTGGGTTAGGATGATGCCAACATGGATCTAGTGAGTTTATGACTACTATTGATCATGATACTCCTTTTGGACTTGGATTCACCCCTACAGAGGATGATGTTTGTTATATGGCATGACTACATAGGGACAGGGTGAGGGCTCGATTGTCTGGCATCTCATTTGATTATCCTGTTCGCCCTTAGACTTTTAGTTTAGCCAATTACTTTGTTAAGGGATTAGAGGTTCATCCTCGTGTTAAAGAGATGGGTGTTGATGATAGTACAGTGGATGGGCTCCAGCATATGTTTCATCATATGCAGATGGGTGATGAGACCCCTGACATGTTAGCTTCTGTGATGATCGCTCCACCATCTCCGGATCGAGCCAGCTTATTCTCCTTATGCTTCCCAGATGAGACTACTGATTATGGGGTAGTCATTAAGCCTACAAATATGATTAATGAAGTAGTTCCTCATGATGAGTATCGTGATGAGATGGACATGTTAGGTATTGGTCAATTCCTTGATGCAGTTCAGCATGAGTCTTTCTCGCCATTGGAGTTTTTTGGAGTATCTGTCATCGAGATTGCTGAGGAATATCAAATTGCTCCTACTCCTGAGCTTCCTACTTTTATTGTTCCTAGTATTGATATGTATGAGGGCACTATTGGCCTAGTTGAGAGAGCGTCTGACTCTGTGGACCCACTTTTTCATTTGACATTATATCGGGATTTGTCACCTACTCTGACTATGTTTCTGATGATTCAACTATGGATTTGAGCATTTATGAGTATTCGTCTGTCTCTTGTGATGATGTGTCTTTACTTGAACCTTATTCACCCACTTCATGGATACTTGATATAGATGATGAAATTGCACAACCCAATTTAGATAGAGAATCTTTTGATCATGACTTTGATCCCATAAATGAGAGATTTTCACCTACTATTGAGGATGTTGAGACTATTGATTTTGGCACAAATGATTAGCCTAGAGAACTAAAGATTGGTTTACCCCTGTCCAAAGATGAGAGAGATAGAATTATTCATTTACTCAAGTCATCCTTGGATGTATTTGCATGGTCATATGAGGACATGCCAGGCCTTGATCCCTCTAAGCATCATCTGCTCATCCTGCCACATGCTAGATCAGTTAAGCAGAAATTGAGGCAATAACACCCATTTTGGAGTTTGTAGGTGAAAGAGGAGATTCAGAAACAACTCAGTGTGGGATTTATATCAGTGGTTGAGTATCCAGAGTGGTTGGCTAACGTCGTCCTTATTCCCCAAAAAGACGACAAAGTTAGAGTTTGTGTTGACTTTAGAGAGCTTAATAAAGCCAACCCTAAGGATGACTTTCCTCTCCTACACATTGATTTGTTGGTTGATAGCACCGCAGGCCATTCAATGTTGTCTTTCATGGATGGGTTTTCAGGATATAATCAGATTTTAATGGCTCCAAAGGATATGGAGAAGACAACCCTTATTACTGAGTGGGGTACTTACTATTACAAGGTTATGCCATTTGGTTTGAAGAACGCATGAGCCACTTATCAGCAAGCCACCACTATATTTCATGACATGATGCATAGAGATGTTGAGGTGTATGTGGATGATATGATTGTGAAATCCCGAGGCGAAGCAAATCACCTAACGGCTCTAGAGAGATTCTTTGAGAGGATTCGAAATTTAGATTAAGGTGGAATACCAAGAAGTTCACTTTTGGAGTGACTTCTGGGAAATTGTTGGAGCATATGGTCAGTGAGCGAGGCATAAAGGGTTGACCTAGATAAGATCAAAGCCATACTTGACATGCCTGTGCCAAGGATTGAAAAGAAATCAAGGGTTTTCTGGGCAAGTTACAGTACATCAGTCGATTTATAGCCAGATTGATAGACATATGTGAGCCTATTTTTCGTCTATTGAGAAAGAACCAGCCTATAGTTTGAAATGATGATTGCCAAATTGCATTTGAGAGGATTAAGGAGTATTTTCTTTCTCCTCCTGTTTTAGTGCCTCCCATGCCAGGACATCCACTTCTTTTATATCTGTCAGTTTCAAACATGGCCTTGGGATGTATGTTAGCTTAGTTTGATTACTCAAGGAAAGACTAAGCTATTTACTATCTGAGTAAGAGAATGCTGGAATATGAAATGAGATATGTTATGATTGAACGCCTTTACTTAACACTAGTTTGGGCTACAAGGAGGTTGAGGCATTACATGATAGAGTATTTAGTGCACTTGATTTCCCATCTTCATTCGTTGAGATACTTGTTTGATAGACCTGCTTTGACTGGTAGACTGATGAGATGACTAGTTCCTCTTACAAAATGTGATATTCAGTACATCTCTTAGAAATCCATTAAGGAGAGTGTTGTTGTAAATCATTTAGCTCCTTACCAACAATCAAGAGTAGGCCAGTTGATGATGACTTTACAGATGAGGAGTTTGTCATTATGAATAGGTTATCAAGATGACACATGTACTTCAATGGAGCAGCTAATCATTCGAAGTATGGGATAGGTGTTTTATTGGTGTCTTCCCAGGGTGATCACATCCCGAGATCTATTTGTTTAACATTTCCTGATTACCACCCTACCACAAATAATATTGTTGAGTATGAAACATGTATCCTCAGTCTAGAAACCACATTAGAGCTTGGCATCACACAGATGGATGTACTTAATGATTCCAATCTAGTACTTAGACAGGTTTGGGGTTATTAGAAGACCAGAGACTCAAAAAAGAAGCCATACTAGGCCTACTTAGAGTTATTGATTGAGAAATTTGAAGCGTTGAAATACATTCATCTCTCTAGAGCATGTAATCAGTTTGCTAATGCCTTAGCTACCCTAGCTTCTACAGTTGGAATTCCAACTAATGTGGTAGTTCGTCCATTGCTGATTGAGACTAGAATTGAACCTGCTTATTATCACTTGATTGATGAGACAGAGGTTCAGGATGACCTACCATGGTTTCATGACATTCATAAGTTTCTCAGATCTGGCACATACCTTGAGACTGCGACAACCAAGGATCGGAGAGCACTGAGGCAGTTAGTCACTAGATTTGTGATATGTGGAGAGATTTTATAGAGGCGATCGGCCGATGGTATGTTTCTCTTATGTTTGGATCGAGCCTCTGCAAGTCTAGTGATGAGAGAGGTTCATACAGGAGTTTGCGGTCTACATATGGGTGGGCATATGTTAGCTCATAAGATTATGAGGATTGATTATTTTTGGTTGACCATGGAGACAGATTATTGCCAATTTGTTTAGAAATGCCTAAAGTGTCAGACGTATGGGGATCTTATTCATGTACCATCCTCAGAGTTGCATGCTTTGACATCACTATGGTCATTCTCAGTATGGGGTATTGACATCATTGGAAAAATCTCATCGAAATCTTCTAATGCCCATGAGTTCATCTTAGTAGCCATAGATTATTTTGCCAAGTGGGTGGAAGCTGCATCATATGCGAAGTTGACATCTACTAGAGTTGCCTGTTTCATTAGGCCACACATCATTTGCCGCTATGGAGTTCCATATAAGTTGATTTCAGATAGGGGAGCACATTTGAGAGCTGAAGTTGAAACTTTGTTACAGAAATATGGAATCCAATATTATAGATCACCTGCATACAGGCCACAAACTAATGGAGCGGTAGAGACTGCAAATAATAATATAAAGAGATTCTGAGAAAGATGGTTGAGACTTCTCAAGATTGGTCAGAGAAACTTCATTTTGCTTTATGGCATACCGTACTTCATTTCACATTTCTACAGGAGCTACACCTTACTCCTGTTGTATGGTATGGAGGCTATTTTACCAGTCGAGACAAAGATAGGTTCTTTAAGAGTAGCTCTCGAGCAACATATTTTGGAGACAAAGTGGGCCTAGACTCGATTTGATTATCTTAACCTTTTAGATGAAAGGAGATTGAGAGCAATGGATCGTGTTCAGGCCTATCAGAGAAAGATGGCTCATGCCTTCAGAAAACGGGTCAAGCCTAGACATTACAGAAAGAGGATTTGGTTTTAAGGATGCTTAGAGGTTTTATTGGAGACCCTAGGGGAAAGTTCATACCTAGTTGGAATGAACCTTATGTTATTCTAGAGTTGACTCTAGAAAGGGCTACATGGTTGACTGACCTAAATGGAAACCAACTTTTAGAGCCAACCAATGAGGATCATTTGAAAAAGTATTACGTTTAAGATCATGGTCGAAGGATGGGTGGCCATCATTTCATTTAGCCTTATATCTTATCGCACCCATTTCACATACATCTCGTTGCTTGCCCCTTGAACTCCACAAGTACATTATAGCCTTTCTTTCTTACAGATTTGCTTACTTTTCATCACTTGGGTAGGGGCCTTGGTTGTGTATGCATGTTTTACTTGGATAGTCTCATGAATTTCAACTCTTTGATCTATTTTCATTTTTCTTGTTATCACCCTTTATTATTCCACTTCTATTATGTTTTACTATTGTTCCTTGTCCATTTACTTCTATGTTTTATCTTTTCTTAATTCATCTCACTCTCTTTATTTTCTCTAATTGATGACTTTTCACATTTTTAGTGCATCAAGGTAGTCATGTCACACCCTTTATTCCACCCATTAACTTCGATCTAGATACCTTAGCTTGAGAGGTGACCTCAGGGTTAGGGCTTTATATACATGTCAGTGATTGGAGTTGGCATACATCTGGGGTTTATGTATTGTCCAAATTTTCATTGGGGATTGAAAAGAGTTTATTCATTTCTATTCTTTGCTCAATGGAGTTTCGGTTTATTGATACTAGTGTCCTAAAGGAAAAAAAAAGTTGCAACAATAAGTTTGTTTATGGTAGCATATTCCACTGAGCATTCATCGATGTTTGAGGGTTGTTCATTGAGTTATCTATCATTGAGCTCGTATGTAAGCCTTTTGAGAGCATCCTACTTCTTGTGATACTTATGTTTTTAGAATGGCAATAGTTTGATGAGAGTTTTATGAGATCTTCCGCTTCATGGATCAGGATTGGTATACATTGGGTGTGAGTATTGAGTAATCCATCACTAGGGTTTCTGGATCACAGTCTTCACTACCATTCCATCTTTGGTGATATGATTTTTCCTTTGCTGCACTAATATGAGTTGGTCATCATTCTTTGTACCTTTTTACTTCTCTCATTCATTCCCCATCATCTTTTTTCATGCTGATTATTCCATATTTATTCCTTTCTTACATTGATACATGTCTTTGATTTATTAGCCTCTCTATATCCCTTACATACCACATTAAAGACTTGACCACTTCTCTTTTCTCTTATATTTCGTCATTGACACTTCTATTGTTTTCTGTCGAGTTCATTTGCTCACGAGATTATTCCTCACATACAGCTTATATACGAGGGTATTAGGTTTGATCATTGGGTACTTGAGCTTAGTTTTCTTTCTTTTTTTTTATTCTATTACCCTAAGCCTACATTACGGTCCATGTCGTACGACCACCTTAAGGCCATGAGATCAGATGTTATCTTTGTCAGTATCTAGTTGGGCAGGTTTTAACAATTAGTTAAAATATGGGTGTCGTTGTGTTTTCCCTTATGGAAGATGCTTCGAGTGACATTTGGAACCTCTTCTGCTTAGTTTAATGATGTTTAGCAGAATCTGAGTATGGAAATAGTATTTGGTTGATGATATCAATTCCGTCTCTTGGACACACCAAATGCCTATACTGGGGCATATTACCCTCACCGTGAGATTTTTTCCCAGTTGTCATTGGTTTGTACGACTCCCACATCCATGATTTGTAGATATACTTGATTGGTAATGATAAACCTTTGTCATACGCTATGCATCAACTTTGTTATATCTTGGCCTGGTACTTTGGGTCATCATTATATGGGCGTGTTATCTTTCTCTTGGGATTATAAGATTTGTGTGATTGTTGAATGCATAAATAGATAACCGATGTTATTCATTCTACCTAAGATTTTGCTCGTCAGGTGCCATATTGGGGATATCCTCCTCTCATCGAGGAGAAATGATTGGGGCAATAGTGCATGGGAGGATGGTCTGTATTGATTACTTACTTCGTATGAGAATCATATGTTACATTAGAGCATATTCCTCACTTTGATAAAATGGATGGCTTTGCCTTGTATTTATGGTTCCCTGTTCTACACTGGGGATTGATGTCTCCATGATCAGTTTTTGTTTTTGTAGCCAGTTTATCTCGTTATATGAGGACATTCTTCAGTTTTTTTTTTTTCATGATTTGTGATATTGTGGTTGGCTACATATGACTTTGCTTGGGATTAAGGTGGATCCCATCAGATTTCACCCAAAAAACATCGATGGAATCCCTTGTTAAGAGTTTATGAGACGATTTGTTTTCGCCATAATCATTCTTTTGTCAAGCTGTGATGTACATTTTTTGAACTTTTTGTTTGAGATCAGTTGACAAGGAATTTATTTGAAATATGAAGAGATTTATGTTTATACTTATCGAGACCTTTGTCCCGATGTGTTGCTTCTTTCTCATTATGATTTTTGTAGTTGCTTGTTTCATTTGACATTTTAGCAACTTGATGCAATTGTGATACTAGGGCATACCCCCTTCTTTGAGATTATCAAGCTTAGGTTAGAATATGCTACTACCTAGTTTAGGTTTTGATTTTTATAGGTCATACTAGGGTATATCCCCTTAGTAAAATTTATCAAATTTTTCACCATCATTTTCATAGGCGTTCAGAGCCATCATTTTCATAGGCGTTCAGAGTCACCATTTTCATAGGCGTTCAAAGCCATCATCGTTTTCATAAGCGTTCAGAGCCACCACTTGCATAGGCGTTTAGAGCTACCATCATTTTCATAGGCGTTCAGAGCCATCATTATCATAGGCATTTAAAGCCATCATTTTCATAGGCATTCAAAGCCACCATTTTCATAGGCCTTTAAAGCCACCATTTTTATAGGCGTTCAGAGCCATCATTTTCATATGAGTTCAGAGCCACCATCATTTTCATAGGCGTTCAGAGCCATCATCATTTTCATAGGTGTTCAGAGCCACCACCACTTGCATAGGCGTTCAGAGCCACCATGCGTAAGCGTTTAGAGCCATCGTCATTTTCACATGTGTTTAGAGCCACCATTTGCATAGGCATTCAAAGTCATCATTTTCATAGGTGTTCAGAGCCATCATTTTCATAGGCGTTCAGAGCCACCACCATTTTCATATACATTCAGAGCCACAATGCATAGGCGTTCAGAGCCACTACCATTTTCATAGGCATTCAGAGCCACCATGCATAGGTGTTCAGACCCACCATTCGTAGGTGTTCAGAGCCATCATTTTCATAGGCACTCAGAGCCACCATTTTCATAGGAGTTCAGAGCCACCATCATTTTTGTAGGCATTCAAAGCCACCACCATTGTCATAGGCGTTTAGAGCCATCATCATTTTCATAGGTTTTTAGAGCCACCACTTGCATAGGCGTTCAAAACCATCACTTGCATAGGCATTCAGAGTCACCATTCATAGGCATTAAGAGCCATCATTTTCATAGGCGTTCAAAGCCACCATCATTTTCATAGGCATTAAGAGACACCATCATTTTCATAGGCATTCAGAGCCACCATTTTCATAGGCGTTCAGAGCCACCACTTGCATAGGCGTTTAGAGCCACCACTTGTATAGGTGTTCAGAGCCACCATTCTTAGGCATTTAGAGCCATCATCATTTTTATAGGCGTTTCGAGCCACCATTTGCATAGGCGTTCAGAGCCATCACTCATTTTCATAGGTGTTCAAAGCCACCACTTGCATAGGCCTTCAAAGCCATCACTCATAGGTGTTCAAAGCCACTATTTTCATAAGCGTTCAGAGCCATCACTTGCATAAACGTTCAGAGCCATCATTTTCATAGGTGTTCAGAGCCACCATTTTCTTAGGCCTTCAGAGCCACCATCATTTTCATAGGCGTTTAGAGCCACCATCATTTTCATAGGCGTCCAAAACCATCATTTTCATAGGCGTTCAAAACCATCATTTTCATAGGCGTTCAAAGCCATCATTTTCATAGGCATTCAGAGCCATCATTTGCATAGGCGTTCAGAGCCATCATTTTCATAGGCGTTCAGAGCCATCATTTGCATAAGCGTTCAGAGCCATCATTTTCATAGGCGTTTAGAGCCACCATTTTTTTTATATGGGTATTCAGAGCCACGTTTTTCATACGTGTTCGGTATCACTTCCTATAAACCTCTTATTTAGTGTATTTCTTTCCTTGTATATAGTCTATCTTGGAATTTTTTGCATCATGTGCTAGGACAAAATTTATGCTCTTTCTTAGTTCTTCGGTATAATTCATTTGGTTCCACTCGTTACTTGTGTTTTCCCTCATATTCCCTACACTTATGATCCCTACCGAAGAGGGGCATATTTGTAGACTCTCAATTTTGTCCTTGACACTTGCATATGTCTTGGTGGTGTCGCCTGCACCCGACCTTTGTATTTCACGACCATGGGGCCCTTGTTGGGCATAATCGGTTTTCAAACATCACATGAGTTCACCTATGGTTCAATTTAGTGCAAGCGTTTGGTCAACTATGAAATATTGTCATGGTAAATTCCTTGGTTTGTATCATACTACAGGTTAGAGGTTAAGGTCTCCATAGAAACTTCAATTCAGTTGTAGCTCGCCGAAGCCCATCTAAATCGCTCGCACTTTGGCTTGTTTTAGTCATTTCTCCCTCATCCAAGCTTGGAATTGCGCACCATTTTTTTTTCGTTGGATTCCTTATTCCTCAAGAGACACTCTGTCAAAATTTGAGAATTTTTCTCAACCAGCTCGAGCGGTTGGTTTTTGGCATTCTTGACACCATAGGCCCATTTGGATACACCTGGCCCAGTAGGTACAATCCTAGGTCACTCAACACATTTTTTCAATCACTTAGACACATTCTAAATCTTCCTAGGTCACCTGGGCACATTTCCAATCACCAAATGCCACTCAAGCACCGTTCAGGCACTCACAAGGCTCATTTAGGCTCACTAGGCCCACTTAGGTCACCTTTCAAGTTTTTCTTGCATAATTTGCATGTGCTTGACTTTATTCACTCATGTATCTATTTTAGGTGTTTAGCTAGTTATTTTGTTATTTATTCTAATATTGTGTGCTTAGTCATTCATTTATTTTTATTTATTTAATTTCAGAAAATTGCACATGGTTAGCAATATTATCTTATTGTTATTATTATTATCAATACTATTATTATTATTATTATTATCCTTATCATTCTTATAATTATTATTATTATTTTCATCATTATCTTTGTTATTATTATTATTATTATTATTATTATTATTATTATTATTATTTATATTATGCTTTTATTATTTCATTTTTATGTTTATTTTGCGTTATTGTCTTCATTTTACTCCATTTTATTTTTATTTTGTATTATATTATGCTTCCATCACTGTATTTACTAAAAAAAAAAGGAGTCGACATAATGCATGGAAAGAAGGATTTTTTTTGGAAAAATTAAGAGTAGAAAATGGAGTTGGGAGGCAAGCTTAAAAAAGAAGAAAGGAAAATCAAAAGACAAAAGGAAAAAAAAGATCTGGAATGAGAAGTTTTCCAAGGAGCTGCATGGGAAAGAGACGGGGAGCCATTTCCAAAATAAGAAAGAGAGGTTTTCAAGAGAGGATATAAAATGGAGACTTAGGGGAGAAGAAAAAAGAGTTTAAGAAGAGAAGTTGGGGAGGTTAGGAAGAGAGACAGATTCGGTGAAGTGAGAAAAAGAGAAAGGGAATAGAGAACAAAGAGATGAGAGAACGTTTTAGAGAGTAAGAGAGAAAATTTGAAAGAAAAAGAAAAAAAAATAGAGAAGAAGAGAGGATTTCAATTAGTTCTTGGGACTTGTATCGGTCTTTGAAGAAGGAAAGAGGTGTTCTTAGGTATGATCACTGTAACTCATACGTTCATTTCCATTTATGAATTCTATTGATTATGGACTGATGTTAGATTTGGAATTGTTTTCTTTTATATCATGCTATTAGGATTTCAGTTGAGAATTGATTTGAATATGGTCCATTTTTATATTGAGAATGGTTCGTTTATCTGTTTGCTCTTGCAATCATGCTTCGTTTTGGGGTTTTTTTTCTTTTTTTTCGTTTCTGTTGAATGTACTATCTTTTTGTGGTTTTGCTTGGATCCTTACCCAAGTTGAGTCACTACCCGACGTCTGTCAATCTAGTAGCCTCTCCGAGTATTTAACCTACTGTTGGATATATTAGGCTGGGTGTATGGGTTAACACCATTATATCTCTCAACGCCTACCTATACCACTAATTGTGTCCTTAGTGTGATGGGTCTTTCTTCCCGTCTAGGTGCACCCTAGTGCACTCACATGCATAACGTGGAATGTGCAAGTTTGGGTCTGCATGGAAATTTGATTACTTAGAAAGGCTAAGTTACTGTCCATTCGCACCATCTTTGGCTGATATGCTAGTTGCTCCCTATCCTATGAAATCTTCTATGGGTACACTTGCAATCTCATCTTCATTTTCAGATTTGAGGCTAGAATTTATCTCAAGATCTAGCAAGGAATTTCCTTCAACAAAAATGTCCTCTCCTACGAGCACACCTAGCGGTTCAACTAGATCATTTTTTTTAAAAAAAAAAATGGTTCTAGTCATTCTAGTATTCAACAACCTGGTTCAGCTGCGTTCTGGCTATTACAATTTGTTCCTTTGTCACCGACTGGGACCGTCACTCAAACGGTGGCTACGGCGGCTCCCCTTGCTGCCATGGCATAGGTGGCACTCCTTCGCCTCAACCAATGCTCTCTTCTACCACATAGCCCAGTTTAGCCGCATTCTAGAGCTATTGCGGCTTGTTCCTTTAGTTTTGCCCTCCTTGCCAATTCTACCTTAGGTTCGGGGTAGATTTTTTCCCAGGACGAAAGTCTAGCTGGTGGTGGCAAGATAGCCATCTTCCATGTGTCACATGCAAAGCATGTTCAGTCCACTTGTTTGGCTCTTCTATCAAAGTTTAAAAAAAACAAAAAAAAACGCTTATTAACTCATTTACTTTATTCATTCTTCTTCATTTTTTTATTCTCAAATAGCATTTTTACAATTTTTTTTAATTATTTTATTCAATCTTTAAATTTCAATCTTCAAATAGCTATCTTTTTTTTTTTTTTTTAAACTGAATTTTTAAGATGCAACCTTTAAATTTTATGTTTAAATTCCAAAAGTCAAAATTCCAAAATTTCCAAAATTCTCAAACTTCCGGATTTAATTTTTTTAATCTCCCATTTCCTAAATTCTCAAAAGTCTGGATTTAATTTTTCTAAGCTTCTATTTCCTAAATTCTCAAAAGTTCGGATTTAATTTTTTTAAGTGTCCATTTCCTAAATTTTGAAAATTCTAGATTTAATTTTTTTTAGTTTCCGTTTCCAAGGTTTTCAATTTTGAAAATTCTGGATTCAATTTTTTTTAAGTGTCCAAAATATCCAAAAATTCTCAAAGTTTCGGATTCAATTTTTAAAATTTTCGTACCCAAAGTTTCCAAAATTTTCAAAGTTCCGGATTCATATTTTAAGTTTCTGTTCCAAAAATTTTCAAATTTCTCAAAATTCCAAGTATAATTTTTTAAGTTTCCATTTATAAAATTTCCAAGTCTAGTTTTTTAAAAACACCATCTTCAAAGTTTATTTTCCAAAATTTTCAAAAGCCAAAATTCCAAAGTTTCATTTTAAATATCATCCTCAAAGCCTTATTTCCAAAATTCCCAAGTTTTCGAAATTAAAAATTTATTCTTTAAGTTCCTAAAGTTTCCAAAGTTCCTGAATTTCCAAATTCAAATCTTTTTAAGTTTTCGTTCCCAAATTTTCCCATGTTCTCAAATATCCGGATTTAATTTTTTAGTGTCCATTTCCGAAAATTTCCAAAATCTCGAAAAGTTTGGATTTAAATTTTTTTTGGGTCCATTTCCAAAAATAGCCAATTTCAAAAAGTTCGGATTTATTTTTTTTTATTGTCTATTTCCAAGAATTTCCAAAATTTCGAAAGTCCGGATTTAGTTTTTTTAGTGTCCACTCCCAAAAATTTTCAAAATTTCGAAAAATTCGAATTTAACTTTTTTAATGTCCACTCCCAAAAATTTCAAATATTTCAAAAGTCCGAATTAAATTTTTTTAATGTCCACTCCCAAAAATTTCGAAACGTCCGGATTTAATTTTTTTAGTGTCAATTCCCAAAAGTTTCCAAAATTTCGAAAACTCCAGATTTAAGTTTCTGCTCCCAAAATTTCAAAAATTCTCAAAATTCCGAATTTAATTTTTTAAGTTTCTATCTTGATGGTTGTTTGGTGGAAATTAGAGGTTACATGCATAGGGTTCGATCATGACTGAAAATTCTATCAATTTGAGTAGGAATGCGACTAAATTTTAGTAAATTTAGGGGTTGCATGTGTTGTACGCTTGTACTTATTGACTAACCCATTTCTACAGTGCATGGCTTGGAACTTCAGATACGCATCATTGTTTTGATTGTCGATTTCCTAAGCATGCCGAATGCTAGCTAGGATAGTATGAGTCTTGTCATCCATGTAGCCTGGGGGGAGGGGGGGAATTGACTGACCTTTGACCTATATGCTCCAATGTACCCAATTCACTAGTAAAGACTAGATTCTAAGTCTATAGGGGTGCTACCTCACATGAGGTACCTTCCTAATAGGTAACTTGATCCCCGGACCTAGAAATCGAGTTTTGCAGACCGTTTTTTACTTAACTGGAGTCATTTAAGTAAGTGGCAACTCCAAACAAAACCGTTCCTCATTAGGGACGAATTTTCCAAAACTCAAAAAACACTTTTTCTACACATATTTATTATTATTTTTTTAAAAATCTCGAGTTGTGCTGATCAGTGGATCGGAGGAGGGTCCACACTAGGATGTAATCCCATGGCAAGACGCTGAAAAGATGTCAACTATAAGTGAGAAGCACAATCTGATGACAAAAGGTAAAGAAGATGTATTGTGCAGAGGTTTGAAATGACGTGTTGTGAGAGAATTCCAATGAAAAAGGCTGAAAATGTCAAGAAGAAAACATCAACAGGAAGGTGTGTGCTGGAACCAGCAACAAGAGAATGAGCAAGTGTGCTGGCTGTTTAGACCGCTACTGGCTTAAGAAGATTCTAGCAAAAAATGGATAAAAGAGAAAAGTTTGTAGTGGCCAAAAAGGAGATCCGGTGACACTAGGCATAGAAGAAGCACAAAAACTGGAGTGGTGGGTTATGCATAATGACAATGGTGAAGAGCTCCGATAGCAATGATTTTCACCGACAATGTTCGGAATGAAAAACTAGCGGCAATGTCTAGAGAGGATGCACAATGAAGAAAACTTTTCTTCTCTGGAACAAATGCCTTAGGGCTTTTTAGAGAAATGAAATAAAGAAATGCATTTTTGGGGATTTTGAGTTTTTCAAATTTTTATTAACTTTAAATTACAAAAATGGCCCTCATCCATTAAACCATATGAGTATAACCAAATGGGGGAAAAATGGAATTTTTCACAAATTCATGTTTAGGGATTTTGACTTTTTCAAATTTTTAACTTAAAATTATGAAAATGCCCCTGATTCATTAAATCATACAAGTTGAGTTAGATGAGGGCAAGAGTGGAATTTTTCACAAATGCATAAGTGGTATCGATCTTGGTGGATCGATCGTAAGCTCTTGGTGATGCACAGTCACACAAGATAGAACAGGGCCTTTTTTTTTTAAATGGCTAAGTGTGTGAGAGACAATATATAAGTGGTATCGATCTTGGTGGATAGATCCAGGATTTATTAAAGGAATCTCAATCACAAAACTGTGTACACAGCGGATTGATCCACAAATTCAACAGATCGATCAACACCCTACTGAAAAATGACTTGGACAAAAACAAAAGAAGAAACACAAGAAACACACCTACTAGCTTTCCATAAATTGAAAATTGATCCACCAAAGTTGAGATACAATAGGAAGACACACTTATCTTTCAATCAAGGAGTTAGAATGGATTCATATTGAACAAAAGTGTTTCTAAGAACTTAATAATAAACAAAATTAACAAACATAGAGATTGAAGAACCTTCCAATTTTATTAAATGAATAGGTAAAAAACAAATGATTATCAACACTTTAACAAGCTAGCTCAAAGAAGACTTACTCATGACACCATAAAATAGTGAGAATGTTAATTTTTTTCCACTTATGAACATATATCTATCCATGAGGCAAAAATCATTTTCAAGAAACACTTCCTTCCTAGAGAAATTCAAGATAATGTTCCAAGAAGTCAATTTGCACCTCTCTTGGCTGGATTTCAGTTTAACACAACCCATTTACATCCCTTTAACAAAGTTCATACCTCATTTGCTTTTCACATTTAGCATGGATTGTCTCCTTGTTACCATGTTATCCACATAGTTCCTAATCACATTGCTTAATGGATGGTTCTTAGGTACCCTTGACTTATTTTTCTTTGATGGCTCAATTCCCCCCTATCTCATTTTTTTCCTTGCTCTTCCCTTTTTTCTCCCTCTTCATTTAACTTTTCATCTTCAAATTTTTCTTCAATTACTTTAGTATCTTTCGACACATCAATTCTATCCTCATCACTTTCTCTTAATCTTGATCCTAGATCATCCACAATCACATTGGCTGATTCCACCATACATTTTGAACTTAAAATGTATACTATGTATGCCCGATTTTTGGAGGAATATCCTAAGAATATTCCTTTTTCACTCTTGGATTTTAACTTTCCAATATTTTCATGATCTTTTAATACATAGCATCTACTTCCAAACACCCTAAAGTACTTCACACTAGGTTTCTTACCTTTCCATAGCTCATAACAAGTCTTCCTAGTGTGAGAACGCATGTGAATTCTATTGAAAGTATAGCAAACAGTGTTGATGGCTTCAGCCCAAAAATGTGTAGGAAGTTCATGCTAATTTAGCATTGTTCAAACCATTTTTTGAAGGTCACAATTCTTTCTCTCAACTACCCCATTTTGTTGAGGTGTTCTTAGAGCAAAAAACTCATGTTTGATTCCTATAAAATGACAAAATTCTAGAAAATCATAAGTATCAAATTCTCCCCCCTATCACTCCTAATTATTTCAATGGGATACCCTTTTTCATTTTGAATTTTCAAACCAATGTCCTTGAAATCATGAATGTCTCGCTCTTATCTCTTAGGAATGCAACCCATGCATACTTAGAATAGTCATCAACCATCACCAAAATGTGTTTCTTGTCACCTAAACTATCAGTTCTCATTGGTCCTATGAGGTCTATGTGTAAGAGTTCTAAAGGTTTAGAGGTCAAAATTTCATCAACTCTCCTATGTGTACTCCTAGTTTGTTTTACCTTTTGACAAGTACCACAAATAGGATTAGACTATTTTCCTAGCTTAGAAATCCCTTTGATGACTTCATTATTAGCAACCTTTATCAAGTCATGGTAGTTTAAATGACCCAACCTATAGTGCCACAAATTGATTGATTCAACTTTTGAACTACCACACACAAGGAAAGAAGAAGAAGAGGTAGAAGGATTTTAATAGACAACATAGCAATTATCAGAAGTTCTCAAACCAATCATCACACAATTTCCATTCAAATCAAACACACTACATAAATTTTTTGAAAATTGAACATTGAACTTTTTATCACATATTTGACTAGTGCTAATCAAGTTAGATTTCAATCCTTCCACATACAAGACCTCTTCAAAGATAGGGATGCCGAGAGCATAAATTATGTCTTTTCCTTTCACACTAGCAACATTACCATCACCAAAAGTCACATTTCCTCCATTAAATTCAGTGAAATTAGTGAAAATGATCTATTGCCTGTCATATGACGTGAACAACCACTATCAAAGTACTATGAGTGTGACTCACTAGCCCTAAGTGTAGTGTGAACAACAATGCAATTAAGTTCATTCTTTTTCACCCATATTTGTTTGACACTTATGACTTTGGTCATTCCATTGGAAGTGCTACCTTGGAAACCACTATGAAGAGGGACATTTGAATCCCTCTTGAACACTTTCTTGCCTCCTTGCAACAACCTATTTCTCAAAGTAAATAAGTCATTCATTAGGTTGGTCAACTTCCTTTGGAAACTCTCAAACATCCTAGTATAACATCTATCAACTGTGTGTTCCATTTTAGTGTAATGAGTGCAATGAAGTTTCAGTTTATGATGAATTTTCTTAGGGACCACTCCTTCACAAGGCTTGACAAAAATTGTTATACCATTACTTGGAGTGGTAGTTTCATCAACAAAACCTAAGCCTCTTTTATCAAATGAATTCCTTCCTGAATTGATCAAATTACTAAGTTTTTTAAAGATTTTTATTTTTATTATTATTATCAATCACTTTTATTTATTCATTTATTATATTTATTTGTGTATTTATTTATTCTTATTTTTATTATTATCAATCATTTTTATTTATTTAGTTATTTATTATTGTTATTATTTATTTATTATCTTGTTATTTATTCATTTATTGATTATTATTATTTTACCATTCTCTAATTTTTTTTAATTCATTTATTTGATTTAATAATTTGATTTTTTATTTTTTTTTTGTTTTAGGGAAATCTACCAATGGATAAGAAGAGTTGATTCTTGTAAGACTCTAAGGAGGAAGGAAATCTTTTTTGGGCATTATTGAAGATCACCAAAGAGTTAAAATATGGGTGAATAAGTTTTGAAAAAGGTGGGACTCCTTGGTGATATGCACAGATTGTTTTTTGAAATTCAAAAGGATTTTTTTTGGTACAAGAGACATAGAATTCAGAGAGAAGAGGACTCCTTAATAGGGACGACTGCCAATTGACATATAAAAACACAGGCTAGTGGTTTTGGAAGAAAATGTGAGAGGTTTTTAGAAGAGACTTTCAACACAAGAAAAAAAAAAAGACAAGAGAACGAAAAAAAGAAAAAGAGAGGAAATAAGGAAGCAAAAAGAGAGAGGGGGTTCATCGGGGTCATCAGCTCTGGTAAAAGAAAATGAAAAAGCTCATTGGGTGATCTTTGGAAGAGAACACACATCGCTTGAAGACAAACAATATTTCTTGATGAGAATTTCTCCAGGTATGGTCAGATGAAATTTGTATCTTCTCATCTCTATATGATTCAACTTCATGTAGATTCTGGTGTTATCTCGTTGATTTGTGAATATTTAAGGCTGATTGTTTCTCCTATTGAATGGATTTAAATATGCACATGCTTTGTCCCGGCTTGAACTGTAATATGTTTTAATCTCTACTGTTAATGGCTAATGCATATAATCATCGTTGATATTGGTATCTAAGAATGGTGCTCTTATTCTTTGATATCCCCCATTCTTTTTCTAGCCATTTGACAAAAATAATGGAATGTGGCTTGTCTGTTACCCATCCTTTGTCTTCCTTCCTCTGTTTTTCTTGGATTATTTTTCTATGCTTCAGCATCTATATTTCACTGTCTCCCTTTCTTTGGTGTTCTGGACTACGGAAACCATAATGGCATTAGTATTTCTAGAAAGATGGAGACTTTATAAAGGCTGTATACAATGAGTTGTTTGGGGTTAGATAGATGCATAGGTCGCCATCATTTTTGGGAGTTCTCAGGCACTTATGAATATCGCAGGAAGTAGTCCAGTTGACAGATGCAGTTTCCTAGATCACAACACTTGCCTCAGAATGGTGTCATATACCACAACCCTATGTCTATATGATAAGATGCTTCGGTACGCTTCCAGCCATCAATCCTCATTAGGTATGAAGAAGGAATGCATTTCCATGACTTGAAATGAACCTTTGACATGAAGCAATCAAGACTATAAAACATTTAAGCACTGAGCTCCCCGAGGGTCGAATAGTTCAACCCCAAAGGCCACATATTCCTAGTGACAACCAGTCAACCTTCCTAAGCTTTGAAGATGAAAACCCCATCCATTTGAACTTAATCAATTTGCAGTGGGATTGACTGGCAATGGAGTCCATATTTTGGAGCCCATGGAATCAGAAGGTAGGTGAGACCCCTGCCACTTGAAGATGACGCACTTCAGATTGCACCCCGGTCCTTACTCTTGCATGACCATCTTTTAAGCATGCATCATATCCTCACCTCATCCTTAGGTGCCCTTGTAATCTATCCTGTGGATTGTTGCATTTCAGTGGGTAAATGAGATTGATCAATTCACCATGAAAGGCGAAACCAAGTTGTTGTTTTCTCACATAGCCGATGGGAATATGGATTCTGGACGTTTGTGATAAATGGGGGATTAGGGTTCTTTGATGATAGGTGGCAATGGAACTTCAATACCAAACTCAACCATCGTATGATGATAGTGACTTTGAATATGATTTAGAAGCTTCCTCAGCATTATTATCAAAGTTCCAGCAGAGGCTACTGCATGTGTGAAGTCTTTCCGAGCTCCTTTAGAAAATTCATAGCTTTCCGACCCTACGTAGAGGACAAGCATCACTATGCCGGTTTCCGCTCAAAGATCTGATACATTTGATGCGAATGGGTCTAGCTCAAAAGAAACTATTTTCTATCCTGGTGAATGAGGTATCGTTATGAAAGGTACGTGTATTGGCACCACAAACTGGAATTATCTATAATGGAATGGGTCCAGATTCTCGGGTTTTGGTTCAAAGAGTAACAACTAAGACTAAAAGAAGACCATGAGCAAGCCTTAAGGGTAAACCTGAATTAGAAGAAACATATCTCTCTCTACTAGTTGAAGCCATGGAAGCCCATACTTCTGAAGAGCAAGGTTGCATGCATTTCTATCAGCAAAAGTGTCTAAACTTTTCAAAGGCTTCATTGGGTTTTGATGTTTTATTGTAACCAAAAGCTGAAAAGCAAAACCATGACTGCATCACTCATCTCTAGCCTCGTGTTTCATATTTCAAAGTGACCATTCACAGTTTGTGCTCTGTTACCAGACAAATAATCATTCTGGGACTAATGGGATAGCATTTCCTTTCAGGTAATTTGTTCAATTCACTTGAAGAATCAAGCATTTATATAAATGGAGTTGGTGGCAGAAATATCACTGGATTTGTAATCAATAGATGAATGCGGCAGCCTTGAAATCAGCGCATGTTCATAACTTTGGGGCACAGGGAATAACACAAAGAAGGTCCTCTCCTCTCGTGCATTGATCCATGCATGCATGGCCACCCGAAGCCTGTGCAAAGTCCCCCATTCAAACTCCTCTTCCACCAACATCCAAATCCCAAAAAACCCACATAGAAGGGGAACTTGTACGATAGAGATTGGTTTGAACCTCAAGAGGGTAGGAGCAGTTTCTCATATGGGCACGGTTCATGCCCCGTTTACCTTATTGCCCATTACATTTTTTGAAAGTCATTGCCAGCAAGCATTTTCAGCTATTATAGAGTTGTTATGTTTTTTAAATGCTGATCCGGGTCAAGACTTTTTTTAAAGCAACAAACCAAATGACACTGCCTCTTGGAAGACCCATCAAATAATTATGGACTAGAAGAAGTTCAGAGCGATCCTCTTTGCTCAAGAACAAGCAGTGAAAGCATTAGGGCATTACCAAATTCGCAAGTTTAAGTGCCTTCGCCGCTAACTCTTCATCTTCTGAAGATTTATTTAGTTGGCTTTGTATTAGATACGGGATTGGATAGGATCTGCTTGTAGTAGTTTTAAAACTAAACTTTTGAAAGCAAGGTTTTTGCTCATTTTCATGTGTTGGGAAACTATCAATCTCAAAGTGGCTCATCTCATATGCTTTAGAAGCTTAGAATTCCAATATGGAAAAGCAAACTGTTGCATCGTGGTCATGTATGATTGGAGGTTTTTCAATGCATGGAGAAGCCACGAGAGCTCTTAGGCTCTTCTCTATATATCCCGAGTCAGCATTGAGTAGCAGTAAGGGTATTTACGCTTGTTGTAGTATGTGGCTCACATTGAGGGAAAGACATATATAGAGAAAAAAAAGCAAATATCATCGTTCCGTTTCGCTCCACTTCGACATTTGCCATTCAAGCTTGTATTTTTATTGTTAAGAGCGAACGATAGGTTGGGGGGTCCTCCTCGCGGTATAATTCAGGGGTATTTTTGGAATTTCAATACTAGAGGGTTAGTATAAATACTCTTTTATGTAACCCTAATTTGACATATAGTGAAAGTCTTCTTCACTGTTCTCATAGACGTGGGCAATCTGTTGAACCATGTTAAATCTGTGTGTTTTCTTTTTGTTTCTCTCTATTTTTTCACCAGGAATCATTGCACGAAAATCAACAATGCTAGACTCTCGCATATTTGTTGCTACATGAGGTTGATAAATGAAAAACACTTGTTCAATCTTTATCATAGGATAATGCTTTTTATGTTTCTGGAAAATATCAACAACCCATCGGTTTTGCTTTAGACAATACTAGATCCTTGGTCAAATCGGTCCAAAAATTGGTACTGATGATGGGAACAGTTAAGAAACTACACTCAAGTATTAGAACCTTACAGAAAAGAAGAGCTCTCTTTGGCCCCTGCAATCATATTGACGGGTGTCAAAGGCTATGGATGCTCTTACGTGATACTTTAGAAAGGAACATTGACATATTTGAAATTCAAGGAAACTTAATCCACCAGTAATCTGCAGAAGAGCCCTCATTCAATCATCGACAATATAGTCTCAATCACATCCCCATATATCACTCCTACACAGGCACCTCGATACACATTATCCTCATCCTGATCTTTTTTTTTTCTTTCATTTCTTTGTGATCTTACACATTGTTAATCCAGATTCAAAACCTTTTTTCCACCAAAATAACTTCAGTTTTCTTTAAAAGTCCTTCCATGAGAGTTTCAAGGTGTAAAATCCAGCTTCTTTGCTATCATTTCCCTTATGGCATGCATTTTCATTGTATTCAACTAATTTTCATGATTTTCTCATTTTTTTTCCAACAAGCATGAACAAACTTCATGGTTCCAAATAATGGAATTCATTGAACCAACACATGCAAAAGTAATTTGGGACTTGATGGAACCCTTACACAAGAAATTTTTTCAAAACTCTTCCTTGCTGCTAGTTTTCATTCAACCACTAACCCTTTAGTTTTAAAACTGGTTTTAGCAACTTTAGAATATTTTAAAAAATTTTGAAAAACCTTTATGATTTTCCTTCTTGAACTCATTTCTAGGATGTTATTTGAGTCAGAAATCTTTCCTTAAGGTCAAGTTACAATCATCTCTTTCAATATTCTTTGTTTAGGCAAACTTCTTCACACTCAAGAGATCTTTGTAAAATTAAATTGTTTTATGATCTTTTTAATTAAATGAATATTTTTCTAGAATTTTGACTTCTTGAAATTGAATTTTGACAAATAAAATATTCAAAAATATGCATTTTTGAGGGAAATATGATTTTTCAAAGTCATAACTATTGTACATGATGGATTCTAGACATCTAATTAACTGGAGTGTTTTAAAAATACTTTTGAGTACTACCTAACCCTAGATTCATTTTTTTTTATTTTTTTTTTTGTGATATAGACTTTTTGAATGATGTGTGTGATTTTTTAATACAATTTTTTTGTGATCTCTTATTATTTTTTAAAAAATTCGTTTATGCATGTCATTATTTTTTTATCTAATCTGGACCTTCTAGAACTTTTTGGTGTCTTTGCAGCAATCTATCATTTGAATGAGTGTTTGGTTTTTGGTATGTTGTTCTAGATGAGTAGGAGTTGTTTCCTGAATTTTTTTGTAATTAAATTCTCATCCAAGATATTTTTTTTAGAAATTGTTTTGTGATGCTCCTTTTTTTAATTGCATGTTGATGATCTTGTACTTTGTTTGAATTTGTTATTTATTTTTGGAGTCATTTACTTACCTTGGCTTAATTTTGAGTTTGATACTGTATATTAGACATAATAAAGATGCTATATAATTTATAATTGTCCTAACCACTCTAGCATTTTTGGAGGAATCTTAAAAATTATAAATGCTATCCAAGTACACTTTCTATCACTTACTTTTCGGAATTTTATGAACAGGCATGTTGTTATGAGCCTTATGTCACGGACTTAGTCGTTCACTAAGCTCGTGCGGCACTTAGACAAGCCAAGACGCTTGATCTTGCTAAGTTAGCCTTCTTCCCAATGCTTAGCTTGCTAGGCTAAGACACTCGCGACTCAAAAGCTTAAGAAGCTTGGTAGGCAACTCCTTAAAGAATGGAAGCTCTTATTAACTCAAAGAAACCTTTACAAGTGCTTGGATGCTCACTTGCTTGGTGCCTTGGCCAAATGAGGCCCTCACCTATTTATAGGCACCATTGGAACTCTCTGGAACCTTGGAGGGTTCCTTACAACTCAAGACTATTCTAGAATGTCGTACACCATTCTAGTTACAAGCCTATATACAAGTATATACAAGAGTCTTCTAGACTTCTCTAGAAAGCCCCGGACTCCTCTTGTGCCTTCCACCATGGTGTAGAATTGTGTGGATTCCTCCAGGCTTCTCTAGAACCTTCCACACCCTTCCCACTCTAGGAGTCTCCAGAAGCTTCCTGGCTCTATCTAAGGCCATGGGGAGGCTCATTTGGAATAAGCTTGTGACACTCTCCCCCACCTATGCCGCAGACGTCCTCGTCGCGCCTTCTGCCCGGAACCGCTCGATTTGCTCCTGGAACTGCCATAGTGCCTCTGCTGGCTCCCAACTAGCCTCGCTTTCTGGTAGTCCCTTCCATTTTACTAAGTATTCCGTAGCAGGAGGTACCCCTCGTCTCCTGATGACCCGATCCGCGAGGACGTGTTCTACCTCCTTATCATAGGAGGTCACAACCGCTGTAGGTGCCCTCTTAGACAACCCTCGGCTTGGATCATCCTTGTCTCCGTGATAGGGCTTCAAGTAGCTTGCGTGGAAGACAGGATGAATCTTCAACCTCGGGGGCAGCTCGACTCTATAGGACACCTTGCCAACCTTCCCAAGTATGGGGAAGGGTCCTTCATACCTCCTCACAAGGCCCTTATGCACCGGCCTTAGGGACTTGAATTGTTGAGGAAGGAGCTTGACAAGCACCATGTCTCCGACCTTGTACTCCGTGTGTCGTCGCTTCTTGTCAGCCCACTTCTTCATTTTCTTAGCGGCCTTGTCCAAGTATGAGCGTGCTATGTCAGCTTGCTCATGCCACCCTTTTGCGAACTTGAAAGCCGCTGGACTCCTCCTTGTGTAGCCAATCGTTAAGGTGTGAGGAGTTAACGGTTGCTGCCCCGTGGCTAGCTCGAACGGGCTCTTATTGGTCGCCTCACTCCTTTGTAGATTGTATGAGAATTGGGCTATGTCTAGCAGCTTAGCCCAATTCTTCTGGTTGGCGCTCACGAAGTGCCTTAAGTATAGCTCCAGTAACGCGTTCACCCTCTCGATCTGCCCATCCGTCTATGGGTGAAAGCTTGTGGAGAAGTGAAGCTCCGAACCCATAAGTTTGAAGAGCTCCGTCCAAAACTTCCCAGTGAAACGCGGATCGCGATCACTGATGATGAACTTAGGCAACCCCCAATACTTGACTACGTGCTTAAGGAATAGCCTCGCTGTCTCTTCCGCCGTGCAGTCGGTCGGGGCTGCTATGAAGGTCGCATACTTAGAGAACCTGTCCACCACCACTATGATCGACCCACTGTCCTCCGACTTGGGTAGCCCGATGATGAAGTCCATGGTGACGCTGTCCCATGGGCGCTCTGCTATGGGTAGTGGCTCCAACAGGCCTCTAGGCTGTCGTTGTTCCACTTTGTCTTGTTGGCACACAAGACAAGTCCTCACATAGGCCTTAACCTCATCCCGTATTTGAGGCCAATAGTACGCCGACTCGAGTAGTGCCCTTGTGCGTCGTTGCCCAGGGTGCCCAGCCCACTTGGTATCATGGCACTCCTTTATTAGGTTCCGCCTTATATTCCCCCACTTAGGCACATAGAGTCGTCTCCCCTTAGTGTAGAGTAGGCCGTCCTCCACCCAAAACCGCTTAGTCTTCCCTTCATGAGCCAGGGTGATGAGGCTCTTAGCCACTGGATCATGTTGCAACTCCTCCCTTAGAAGTTCCATTATGTCTCCTTGGGGCTGACTCGTCATAGATGCTAGCTCCGCTTTGCGGCTTAGGGCATCGGCCACATGATTAGCGCTTCCTGGCTTATACTCCAGCGTATAGTCGAACTCGGCCAGGAAGTCTTGCCACCTAACTTGTTTAGGACTCAGCTTCTTCTGTGTCTGGAAGTAGCTAGTGGCCACGTTGTCAGTCTTCACTATGAAGTGAGACCCTAGCAAATAGTGCCTCCAAGTGCGCAAGCAATGGACGATAGCGGTCATCTCCTTTTCCTGCACCGTGTAACGCCTCTCTGTGTCGTTCAACTTGCGACTCTCAAATGCGATTGGGTGCCTTTCTTGCATAAGGACTCCCCCAATAGCAAAGTCTGAGGCATCCGTGTGTACTTCAAAGAC
Organism: Vitis riparia; assembly: GCF_004353265.1. Lineage (NCBI taxonomy): Eukaryota > Viridiplantae > Streptophyta > Magnoliopsida > Vitales > Vitaceae > Vitis > Vitis riparia. Next base: position 19,019,455 of record NC_048443.1, read on the forward strand.
CTTGGTGTGGTCGGGTAGTGCCAACACTGGCTCATCAGTCACAGTCTTCTTCAGATTCTCAAAGGCTTGTTGGCACCTTTCATCCCACTCCCATGCCTTATTCTTTTTAAGAAGGTCAGTGAGTGGAGCGGCCCTTGCCGAATAACCTTTTATGAACCGCCGGTAGTAATTAACTAAACCAAGGAAAGATCTAAGTTGAGGTACCTTGGTTGGTGGATCCCATTCTTGGATGGCCTTCACCTTGCTGTCATCCATCATCAGCTTGCCATCTCTGATGCGATGCCCAAGGAAGCTCACTTCCTCCTTAGCAAATGAGCATTTCTCCTTCTTCACATATAGCTCGTTCTATCTTAAGATCTTAAAGACCTTCCTCAAGTGTTCTTCATGCTCCTTTAGGGTGTTGCTATAGATGACTATGTCATCCAAGTACACCACCACGAACTTGTCCAAGTATGGGTGGAAGATCTTGTTCATGAGGGTGCAGAACGTTGCTGGGGCATTAGTGAGTCCGAAAGGCATCACTAAGAACTCATATGAGCCATACCTGGTCACACATGTAGTCTTTGGCTCATCTCCCTCCGCAATCCTGACTTGGTAGTAGCCTGACCTTAAGTCCAGCTTTGTGAAGTACCTTGCCCTTCCAAGTTGATCGAACGAGTCAGCAATGAGTGGGATGGGATACTTGTTCTTCACCGTCACCTTGTTGAGTGCCCGGTAGTCGATACACGTCCGTAGGGATCCATCATGCTTCTTTTGAAATAAAACCGGCGCGCCATAGGGAGCCTTGGATGGTTGGATGAACCCCACATCTAGCAACTCCTTGAGTTGTCTCCTTAGCTCCTCCAGCTCGGGTGGTGCCATCCTATATGGCCCCATAGCAGGGGGCTTGGCTCCCGGCTCCAACTCTATCTTGTGATCTTCCTCTCCTAGGAGGAAGTCTCTTAGGCAACTCGGGCGGCATCACGTCCTTGAACTCATCAAGGACTCCCTCTATTTCCTTAGGCATGGGTTCTCCCGACCCATCATCCTTTTCTTCTTTTAGGGTCGCGAGGTAGGTCACCTCTTCCCTCTTTAACCCCTTCTTTACTTGCATAGCAGATAGCATAAGGGTCTTGAGCGTACCTTCAGTGACCGTAGGGACCATGCATGGCTTCTCCTCCTCTAGGATAGCCATTGAGCGTAGGAAGGGTAGTGGCACAGCCTTGACCTTCTGTAGGAAGTCCATTCCTAGCACCACCTTGAAGTCGTCCATGGGTGCCACTGTGAAGTCGACCCTTCCTTCCCACGAGCCGATGTGCATAGTCACCCCGCGAGCTACTCCATGTGATGGCTTAGCGGCTGAATTGACTGCCTTGAGCCATCCTCCTTCCTTGGATGCTTGGAGCTCCAACCTTCTTGCCTCATCCTCCGAGACAAAGTTGTGAGTGGCACCTGTGTCCACCAGGGCCTTGGTGGCCTTCCCATTGACAAGGGCTTCCACATACATCAGCCTTTTGCTTTGAGGCGTCTTAGGCAACGGCTTGGCCTTAAGGGCATTTAGGAGCTGCAACAATCCCACCTTAGCATCGCCTTCCTGCTCCTTTTCCTCAATCATAGCATTTAAAGCCTTCCTCTTAGGGCAGTCCCGTGCCCAGTGCGGACCATCGCACAGGAAACAGTTGGTCCTGGGCGTGAACTCCTTCCGCTTGTCCTTGCCTTTGCCCTCCTTGCCACTAGGGCCTTTGTTTGATCCTTCCTTAGAAGTATGGCCTTGCGACCTCTTGTCTCCCCCACCTTTAGCCTGGTTACCCTTGGATGGTGGCTTGGGCTTGGTGGAGTCTCCCCTTCTATAATCCACCAAGGACTCCGCTACTGCCATGGCCGTGGCTAGGTCTTGGACACCACGCCTCCTCAACTCTTGCTCGGCCCAACTTTGTAAGTTGTCCATGAAGTTAAACAGTAGCTCCTCCTCGGCCATGTTAGGTATCTCAAGCATAAGAGTAGAGAACTCCTTGACATACTCACGGATCGAGCCAGTGTGCTTGAGACGCTTGAGACTCTTCCTTGCTAGGTAAGCCACGTCTTCGGGATAGAATTGCCTCTTGATCTCTCTCTTAAAGGCATCCCATGTGTCTATGGTGCACGTCCCTCTCTCTATGTCGGCAAACCGTCGACGCCACCATAAAATAGCATTATCAGTGAGGTAAAGGGTCGCGGTGCGTACCTTAGTGGCTTCATCCATTAGTGCAATGGCCTCAAAGTAACGCTCCATGTGCCACAAGAAGTTGTCTAGCTCCTTAGCATCCCTCTTACCACTGAATGTGTGTGGCTTGGGTACCTCCACCCTTGGTGCCTCATGAGTGGCCATGACTCGTGCTGACACTGCAGTCTTGTAGATGGCCAGCTCTTGACGAATTTCTTGGTCTCGGGCATCCATGCGTGCAGCCAAGGCCTCCATCCTTGACTCCACACTAGCGAACATGGTCATGACCTTGTCTTGGAAGGACATGAACTCCTCATGTGACACAGGCTGAACTTGTGAACCTAGCACGCCCTCCCGAAGGTCTTGGATCTGCTCCCTTAGATCCTCTAAGCCCTTCTCCATGCCTTGTTCTATCAAGTCCACCCCTTCCCGGGTGTCCGCCATGGCTAGCTCCACCTTGGCTAGCCTTGCCTCCATGTTGGCTAAGGCGTCACGAGACTTATCCTTCCTGCCTCGGCCCCGTGTAGTGTGCTCCATCTCCCGTCCATGGGTTTGCTCGCTAGTCTCCTCCACGTTAGAGCCCGACATGCTTCCTTTGATATGCCCACCTCTTAACCGCGCTCTGATACCACTTGTCACGGACTTAGTCGTTCACTAAGCTCGTGCGGCACTTAGACAAGCCAAGACGCTTGATCTTGCTAAGTCAACCTTCTTCCCAATGCTTAGCTTGCTAGGCTAAGACACTCGCGACTCAAAAGCTTAAGAAGCTTGGTAGGCAACTCCTTAAAGAATGGAAGCTCTTATTAACTCAAAGAAACCTTTACAAGTGCTTGGATGCTCACTTGCTTGGTGCCTTGGCCAAATGAGGCCCTCACCTATTTATAGGCACCATTGGAACTCTCTGGAACCTTGGAGGGTTCCTTACAACTCAAGACTATTCTAGAATGTCCTACACCATTCTAGTTACAAGCCTATATACAAGTATATACAAGAGTCTTCTAGACTTCTCTAGAAAGCCTCGGACTCCTCTTGTGCCTTCCACCATGGTGTAGAATTGTGTGGATTCCTCCAGGCTTCTCTAGAACCTTCCACATCCTTCCCACTCTAGGAGTCTCCAGAAGCTTCCTGGCTCTATATAAGGCCATGGGGAGGCTCATTTGGAATAAGCTTGTGACACTTATCTATGTTTGATTCCATCCTTAGGTGCTTAGATGTCTGTTTGATTTGCTCTGATTAAATGTATGTCGTGTGCTATATTTCTATGCTAACTTTTATGTCTTATAATAACACTTAAGAGGCAATCCAAGTATACATCCTAACCTTCCTTTGTGATTGTGATTTGATTTCTTTTTTGACATGTTAATTTCAAAATCACCTTAGCCTACCTAGGTACCTTCAATCAATTGATTAATTTTCACTTCTCCCTCGACTTAGCCAGTAGAGAAATCTTTAGGGCTTAGAGGGGTGATGCCTATTCAAGTACCTTCCCAATAAGTAACCAGATCCCCGGACCTAGACTTGGGTTTTCAAAAACATGCTTTTTCAAAACTATGGAGTCACTTCTTTAGGGTTTTCTTTCTTGTTTTATCTTCCCTTTTAAAATAAAATAAAATAAGTGGCGACTCCAACTTTTCCAAAAATAAAATTTCACCTTAAGCGAGTTTCGCCGATTGAGTGGGGACGCACGTGAAAAATATGGGTCCACATCTGCTTTCAAGGAATCCACATCCTTGGACTCTTTAATGGCGGTGACTTTTGCTCTAAATCTCTCCAAGATAAATCTTAGAATTTTTCCAACCACTTTAGAATTAGGGATGGGCTCACCTAGATTAAAGCTAAAATTCACAATGTCCATCAGTTTTGCATGAAACTTTTCAAAGTTCTCATGATCTTCCATCTTAATTGTCTCAAACCTAGAGGTCAACATTTGAAATTTGGACACTTTCACAACACTAGTGCCTTCATGAGTCACTTGGAGGATATCCCAAGCCTCCTTAGCCGAAGTACATGTGGCTATCCTACGGAATTCATTTGCGCTAATGGCATTAAAGATGGAATACATGGCTCTAGCATTGTTCTCACTAGCTTCATTATCACTTCTATCCCATTCCAACTTAAGGTTGATAACATTAGTTGATCTACCTTCTCTATCCAACACCTTAGGTGGAGATCAACCAATTTCAATAGCATTCCAAACTTTTTCACTTTCCAATGAGAATAATTTTCGTCGATTAAGAATAGTGGTCTCCCAATGGAAACTCCCTCTTGATGAGGTTCCATAATTAAGATTCAAGGATTGATTTTTTTTAAAAAAAAAAAAAAAAAAAAAAAAAAAAAAAACCTGCTCTGACACCAATTGAAAAAGTGAATCTCAATAGTGGAATACACCTAAAAGGGGAGTGAATAGGTGTTTTGATCAATTTTTTTAAAAAAATTCTCAACTCAAATTAGCAAACCTTGAAACTTTTTGAATATTTTTCTTCTCTTCACACATTCTCAAAAACACAAATTATAAATCACATGATTATATGAATGTAACAACACTCCCCAACAATATTAAAATGCAATTCACATGCACATGATCCAACACTCCCAAACTCAAATCAACTTAAACTAAATTCAGATAAAAACAAGGTCAATATGCCTCAAAATGTCAATAATCTATAATCAGAAATAGCTTCAAAGATGATTCATAGCCATTTCTCTTCATCATTCAATCAAATAGTAGACAATCAAAATTCTAATAAGTTGTTGAAACTGAAAATTGATGCTAAGAAGAGAAAGAGAGACAATGTGACACCATAAATTTATGTGAAAAATCTCCAAAGAGATAAAAAAACCATGGGCCTACTACCGATAAAAAAACTCCACTATGAAGAATAAAACTTGAGTACAAGGTTTTACCTAGCTTAATGTCACGAACTCAGTCTTTTCCTAAGCTCGTGCGGCACTTAGACAAGTCAAGATGCTTAATCTTGCTAAGTCAGCCTTACTTCCCAATGCTTAGCTTGTTAGCCTAGGACGCTTGCGACTCAGAAGTTTTGGAAGGTATAGTAGGGGACTCTTAAAGAAAGGAAGCTTTATTGCTTTCAAAGGAAGCGATACAATACTTGGAAGTCACTTGCTTGGTTGGTTAGGTTCTTAGGTGGTCTTGGGGTGGTGCCTTGGCCAAATGAGGGCCCCACTTATTTATAGGCACCAATAGAACTCTCTGGAACCTTGAAGGGTTCCTTATAAATCAAGAAGATTCTAGAATACCCTACAAAATTCTATGTACAAGAATAATCAAGAGATTCCTAGAATTCTCTAGAAAGCCTAGACTCCTCTCATACCTTCCACCATAGTGTAGAGATATATGGACATCTCTAGGCATCTCCAGAACCTTCCACACTCTTCCCACCAATGCCTTAGTGTAGATGGCTCTAAGAATCTCCAGAAGCTTCCTGGGCTCTATATAAACCCAAGGGAGGCTCATTTGAAGCATCCTGTGACACTGTCCCCCACCTATGCTGTCTACGTCCCCATCATTGCCTCTTCTTGAAACCTCTCAATGTGTTTCCAGAATCTTTTCAAGGAATCCGCATGTTACCAGCTTACCTGCCTCTTAGATAGTCCTTTCCATCGGACTAGATATTTTATCATAGAAGAGACCTCTTATCTCCTAGTAACCCGTTCAGCCAGGATATTCTTCACCTCATTCTCTCGTGAGGCCTTGGATGGATGCAGATCCTTTCACTTTCGATGCTTGGAGTGTTGTTTCCTCTTATCAAGTTCACCTTTCTCTTAGTGACCTTGTCGATGTGTGTGCGAGCTACCTCAGCTCGCTTCCCTTTTTCCTTCTTTACTTGCACCCCTAATAGTAAGGAAGTCTTAGGCGTAGTAGGCTTTAGGTTGACATAGAGGGCACCTAGCAGCTGCATCGAGAACATATGTGCCTCACACTCCTGTTTCCTCTCCTCGATCATGGCACTGAGCGCCTTCCTTTTTAGAAAATCCCATGCCTAATGCGGACCGTTACATAGACAGCATTTGATTTTAGGCGTAAACTCCTTCCTTTCTTCTTTACCCTTTTCTTCCCGGACGTTAGGTGTCTTGTCTAATCCTTTTCTAGGAGCATTGTGGTCTCTTGAAACCTCGTCTCTCCTACCCATGGCGTGGCTATCCTCCAAAGACTCAACCTTAGAGGAGTCTCCCCTCTTGTAATCCGTTAAAGACTCTACTACTGCCATAGCAGTGGCTAAGTCTTGAACACCTCGACGCCTTAATTCTTGCTCGGTCCACCCTTACAGGTTATCCATGAAGTTGAATAGAAACTCCTCCTCTATCATGTTAGGAATCTCGAGCATGAGCGAAGAGAATTCCTTGACATAGTCACGTATCGAGCTCGTGTGCTAGAGACGCCTCATGTTTTTCCTAGCCAGGTAAGCCACGTCCTTGGGGTAGAATTGCCTATTGATCTCCATCTTAAAGTCCCTCCACGTCTTTATGGTGCAAATTCCTTTCTCCATATCGACAAACCTCCAACTGCACCATAGATTAGCCGTGTCAGTAAGGTAGAGGGTTGCAGTCCTTACCTTAGCCACCTCATCAATTAGTGCAATAGCCTCGAAGTATCGCTCCATATTCCATAAGAAGTTGTCCAACTCCTTGGCATCCTGGTTGCCACTAAACCCTTGTGGCTTTGGCACCTCCACCCTATATGCCTCCTGGATGGCCATGACTCATGCCGACACAGCAGCCTTGTAGATGGTCAGCTCTCGCCTAACCTCCTAGTCTCAGGACTCCATTTGAGTAGCCAAGGCCTTTATCCTTGACTCCTTGCTAGCAAGCATGCTCAAGACCTTTTCTTAGAAGGACACAAACTCCTCGTGTGACACTAGCTGGACTTGTGAGACTATTACCCTCTCACGAAGGTCTTGGATATGCTCCCTTAGATCCTTTAAGCCATTCTCCATGCCTTGCTCGATCAAGTCCAACCCTTCCCAAGTGTCCACCATAGCTAACTCTACCTTATCTAACCTTGCCTCCATGTTGTCAACGACATCACAAGATTTATCCTTCTTACCCTACCTCGTGCAGTAGGCTTGGTCTCCCTCCCACAGGTTTGCTCACTAGTCTCTTCCACGTTAGAACCCGACATGCTTCCTTTACTATACCTGCTTCGTAGTCGCGCTCTGATACCACTTGTCACAAACTTAGTCTTTTCCTAAGCTCATGCGACACTTAGACATGTCAAGATGCTTGATCTTGCTAAGTTAACCTTACTCCCCAATGATTAGCTTGTTAGGCTAATACGCTCACGACTCGAAAGTTTTGGAAGGCGTAGTAGGCGACTCTTAAAGAATGGAAGCTTTATTGCTTTCAAAGGAAGCGTCACAATACTGATTACTACTCAAAAAGTACTGTTTTATAGCTTGAAACTAACTGTTTTTAATACTTTTGAGTAGTAGTTAATACCTTTTAACTCAATTGGCACATTAAGGAACCTAGCAAGGTTACTAATCAGTTTTGGTGTTTTTGGTAGCTATTTGATCATTGAAACAAGCCAAGAATGAGGGAGAATTTTGTGAAATCCATGACAATGCAAGTTAAAGCTCAAATACATGAAGAATCCAAGCTTTAGAGCACTTCATAGCCCTTTGCCAAGCCAATCGGAGATGCAAGGAAGAAAACTAGAGGAAGAAGTCAAACAACCAGCAGTTTCGCATGGGTGTGCGAAATTTCGCACACCATGCGAAACCACTTGAGGCAACCAAAGGATTTCTTACACCATGCGAAATTTTGCATGGTATGCGAAATCTTCCCGTGCACCGACTTCATTAGATTTTTAGTTCTAGATATTTTGTGTAATTTCCTATTTTCTCCTTATAATCAACTTAGATTTTTTTCATATATATCTTTTTATATATTTGGAGTGTATCCCATCTTTGGAGACACACAGGGATGTAATCAAAGAACACTTGTAAATTCCTCGTAGTAAGAAATATACAGAGCTTTTGCTCTGCCTTCCCTTTTCATTTTGTTTTCACTTTTCTTTCTAGCCAAGCAACCTCTGAGGATGAATTCTTAGGAGATGAGTGGCTAGGTTTTACGTTTTTTGGAGTGATGGAAACTAGGTGAAGGACCTGAATGCAAAGATGGGAGTTTTCCTTGCTTTAAGTGAAAGTAGTTGTTAACCATCAATGGTTTTTATTTTAAGGTTTAGCTATAAATCCCTTAAAAGCACCTTGAATGGCCAATAGTTGGTAAGCTTTTCGGATTCTATGGATGCTTATTGCTAGATCCATGGATGTCTATTAGTTATCATTTACGAGCCATTAGAAGGCGGTTCAAGGTGAGAGTCTTTAGTGTTTGAAGCCATTAATGGGAAGTAACTATTATTTTTCATGAATCCTTTGGATCAAATCTTAATTGCTAAATATAAAACTGGTTCGGGAGATAACCATCCTTTATGTTATTGTCCCCAACGTGAGGAGAAGATCTGAAATCTCCCCATTTGCCTAAGGAACCTGATCCTAGTGACCTAAAGCTCTAAGAGACCTTTTCTTTGTAGTTAACTTCACTTATTATTTTTGCTTAACTTAAAATCAATCTTTGCAACCACAATTCCATTTTCTTTAAAAGCTAATTTTCATAAAGAAAAGCACTCTTTTATTTCCTTCACTAAAGTCAACTATACGATGAAAACTCATCCCTATGGATGATTCTAGAGCCACTATACTATGTTAGCTATGCTACCCTGGTGTGAGGTGATTTAGGTTTTATAAATTTTGTTGATAACACCCGTCTGAGCTAGAATCAAATGGTAGAATTGTAATGGGGATGAATCAAATGGTGTCGTTGTTGGGGATGGTTCCAAAGTACATTGACATGACTTTTGGTGAATACTTGTGATCTTCATCACAAGTTTGGTGATTTTTCTTTTAGCTAATTCTTTTTCTTTGTCTATATTTTAGCTTATCTTTTATTTAGTTTTTGGCTAACCTTAACTTTTTCCTAGAATTGTATTTCTTTTGTTTTTGTTTCAGTGATCTTTAGTTGTGCATGCCCTATTGGATAAGAGATATTGAGGGAAGACTTGTGAAGATTGAAACTCCTCGAGAAATTGAGTTGGAAGTGTGCTTCAATATCATGGATGTTCTACCCGAAGACCAAAATAGCCAACATGGTTAAGAGGATAATTTCAACACATACTGATCCATGAGGGACTGCATGCATCCACCTCGTATGAGGGCACCATCATGCATAGTGCCTCACATGGAGCAACTAGTAATCCAACCTCACATTGTGCCACTCCTACCTACTTTCCATGGGATGGAAAATGAGAATCCCTAATTACATATTAAGGAATTCGAGGAGGTTTGTAATACATTCCAAGAAGGAGGAGCTTCAATTGACTTGATGAGGCTCAAGCTATTTCCTTTCACCTTGAATGATAAGGCCAAGATTTGGCTTAATTCTCTAAGGCCAAGGAGTATCCGAACATAGGCTGATTTGCAAGCCGAGTTTCTCAAGAAGTTCTTCCCTACTCATAGGACCAATGGTTTGAAAAGGCAAATTTTGAACTTCTCAGCTAAAGAAAATGAGAAATTCTATGAGTGTTGGGAGAGGTACATGGAAGCTATTAATGCTTATCCTCACCATGGCTTTGACACATGGCTCTTAGTGAGCTATTTTTATGATGGTATGTCTTCTTCAATGAAGCAACTCCCAGAAACTATGTGTGAAGGAGACTTCATGAGTAAGAATCCGGAGAAAGCCATGGACTTTTTGAGTTATGTGGCTAAAGTTTCAAGAGGATGGAATGAACCAAATACTAGAGAGGTAGTAAGAATGAAGTCTCAACCTAGTATTAAAGGTGGGATGTATGTTTTGAATGAAGACATTGACATGAAATCAAAGGTTGCAGCTATGGCAAGGAGATTGGAAGAGCTAGAAATGAAGAAGATACAAGAAGTGCAAGCCATTTTCTAAGATACCAGGGCAAGGTATGCCTTATTCCATTTGTCAATCTTATGAGCACTTGGTGGAGAAGTGTCCTACAATTCCAGCAATGAGAGAAATGTTTGGAGATCAAGAAAATGTTATTGGTCAATTCAAGCCCAATAACAATGCTTCATATGGCAACACCTACAATTCAAATTGGAAGAACCATCCAAATTTCTCTTGGAAACCAAAGCCATCTCAGTATACACAACCTGCTCAAGCACCTTAGCAAGCCTCAAATCTTGAACAAGCTATTGTGAACCTTAGCAAGGTTGTGGGAGACTTTATGGGAGATCAGAAGTTCATCAATGCTTAGCTGAATTAGAGAATTAACAGTATGGAGAGTACATTGAACAAAATGATGGATGGGATGCAAAATGATTTGTCTCAAAAGATAGACAATGTCCAATACGCAATCTTAAGGCTTACCAACCTCAACACAATGCAAGAGAAAGGAAAGTTTCCTTCTCAACCTCATCAAAATCCCAAGGGTATCCATGAAGTGGAGGCTCAAAAGGGAGAATCTTCAAATGTGAAGGAAGTCAAAGCAGTTATCACCTTGAGGGGTGGTAAAGAGGTTGATCAGCCCACATCCAAGCCAAAGCGTGATGAAGAGAATGTAGTAGAAAAAGAAAAGAGAGAGGAAAATAAAGGAAAGAGAAAAGAGAAACGTATAAAGAAAGATGACCATGAGTCTAATGTGGATGAAAAACCTAAGAGGATAGTGATCAAAGAAGATATGATGAAGAAACACATGCCTCCACTTTTTCCCCAAGCTTTGCATGGCAAAAAGGGAACCAATAATGCATCAAAAAAATTTGAAGTGTTAAGGCAAGTGAAGGTCAATATCCCTTTGCTAGACATGATCAAACAAGTGCCGACATATGCAAAATTCTTGAAGGACTTGTGCACTGTAAAGAGAGGGTTGAATGTGAACAAGAAAGCCTTCTTGATTGAGCAAGTGAGTGTCATCATATAGTGCAAGTCTCCAGTGAAGTACAAAGATCCGGGCTGCCCTACCATCTCAGTGAGTATTGAAGGGACTTGTGTGGAGAAAGCTTTGTTGGACTTGGGAACAAGTGTGAATTTGCTACCCTATTGTGTCTACAAGCAATTGGGACTTGGAGAGTTGAAGTCAACATCCATCACTCTATCTCTAGCAGATAGATCAGTGAAGATTCCAAGAGGGATGATCGAAGATGTCTTGGTTCAAGTTGACAAATTCTACTATCCAGTGGATTTTGTTGTTCTTGATACGAATTCGGTTATCAAAGGAACTAATTATGTTCCTATCATACTTGGAAGACCATTTCTAGCTACATCAAATGCAATCATCAATTGTAGGAATGGAGTCATGCAACTCACGTTTGGCAACATGACATTAGAGCTCAACATCTTCCATTTGTACAAGAAGCATATCCATCCGGAAGAAGAAGAAGGGCCAGAGGAAGGGTGCATGATTGACACTTTAGTGGAGAAGCATTGTGATCAAAGAATGCAAGAATAATTGGTTGAGAGTTTTGGGGATCTTGATGAAGGGCTACCTAAACCCTCAGATTTGCTTGCTACCTTGCTCCTTTGGAGGAAGAAAGAAGAAATTCTACCCTTATTCAATGAGGAGGAGAGACAAAGAGCTGTTAATGAGGAGCCCCCAAAGCTTATGCTTAAGCCACTACCCACAGAGTTGAAGTATGCATACTTGGAAGAAGACAAGAAGTGTCCTGTTGTTATATCTTCAGCTCTTACCATTCATTAGGAGGATTATCTACTTGAAGTCCTTAGAAGATGTAAGAAGGCAATAGGGTGGCAAATTTCTAATTTGAAAGGGATCAGCCCTTTAGTCTGCACCCATCATATTTACATGGAGGATGAAGCTAAGCCAGTTCGTCAACCTCAGAGAAGGCTAAACCCTCACATGCAAAAGGTGGTGCGAGCTAAAGTTCTTAAGCTACTTCAGGCCGGTATTATTTACCCCATATCAGATAGCCCATGGGTGAGTCCTACTCAAGTTGTGGCAAAGAAGTCTGGGATCACGATGGTGCAAAATGATAAGGGGGAAGAAGTCTCTACATGCCTCACTACAGGTTGGAGGGTGTGTATCGATTACAGGAGGTTGAATATGGTGACAAGGAAAGACCATTTCCCGTTGCCCTTTATTGATTAGGTGCTTGAGAGGGTCTTTAGGCATCCTTTCTATTGTTTTTTGGATGGCTACGCCAGGTACTTTCAGATAGAAATCGATGTTGAAGACCAGGAGAAGACCACTTTCACGTGCCCATTTGGCACCTATGCATACAAGAGAATGCCTTTCAGCTTATGCAATGCACCCACAACTTTCCAAAGATGCATGTTGAGCATTTTCAATGATACGGTGGAGCGTATTATGGAAGTCTTTATATATGATATCACCATATATGGAAGTAAATTTGATGAATACTTGGTCAACTTAGAAGCTGTTCTGAACTAATGCATTGAGAAAGACTTGGTGCTTAATTGGTAGAAGTGCCATGATTCATGCCTAATTGGTGTCTCAACTGATGTATGTCCAGCTGGTGCTCCTTGATGGCAGGTGTAATCAACAAAATTTTTAACCTATAACACCATGAACTAGGGTAGCAAATACAAAGCTACTATAGCATAGTGGCTCTAGGATCGTTCCACTGGGAAGGGTACTCAAGATTGAAAATGATACCAATTCAAAGTGAATTGGTGCTGTTTCATTTCAAGATTAGCTTAAGAAATAAAACACAAACTTTGGTTGAAAAAGGGTTAAGCTTAAGTTAACAACACGGCAAGTGATGAAAATTACTTAAGAAGAAAAGCATTCCTTGGAGATTCAGGTATACAGAGGAGGTTCCTCATGCAAAAGCATAGCTCCGTTCAGTTGGTTCATTTCCTCATATTAGAGAATTAACTTAAAGTCAATTCTCTAACAGGTGCTACCCAAATGCATCCCTCAATTGGATTTCAGCTCTAATTCTCTCACTGATGCAACTTGCAATGGTTCAAGCCTCTCACTTAGCCTTTACCATTCAAGGTGATCTTTAACCTTGGATTACCCGTCAAAAGCTCGCAAGAGGTAACTAATGGATGTCTCCTAAGAGTCCAAAAGCTTACCAAGTGTTGGCTATTCTAGAAAATCCTACCTTCAAGTCACCTACCAAAGGCTCGCAAGGGGTAAACTAGTGCATCTCCATGGTTAGAGATCACTTGCCTTACCAAGTGTTGGCCCAGGTGACTCCAAGGTGTTTTAAGTTAACTAAAAACATTAGAAACCATTCACGGGACACACTTACTCTTCATTCTTAGCTGAAACCACAAAGCTTCTTATTCTTGCACTTGGAACCTTTCCCGGCAACCTTAACTCCAAGGAACTAAAAGGTTTAGCTACTCATTCTCTGGGGAAAACTCCTCAGAGAGTGCATAATTTATATATAAAAAAAAACACAATCAAAGAGAGAAGGTAAGGCAGTAAAGAGCTAAAGCTCTTTGTATTTCTTTCTTTGGAAACTTACAAAAAGTTCAACAACCAGCCCTCTCTCAGAACAGGCTCCTCGGGCTCTAAATAAACCAAAATTACAATTACAACTATCCCCTGATATTTTGCCAAATTCCTAACTTAAAAGCTAAGGAAATCTATCATTGGTGACTTACAAGGAGAATTTAGGCATTTAGGCAACAAAAATCTAATGAAAAATATCTCCAAGTGTCGGTTACAAATATCGGGAAGCACTCAGGACCACTTCGCAGGTGACAAATGAGGTCTGCGAAATTTCGCAGGTGCACAAGAAGGGCTGCGAAATTTCTTCATAGCAGCCAGCTGCTTCAACACCTTCACGAAATTGACTTCCACCTTGTGGAGTTTGGCTTCCATCGCGGCATGAAGCTTCAGGGGGAGCCCATAGCACTGTGCAAAAGTGCTGCGAAATATCTTGCAACATAAGGCTGATTCCGCAGCACTTCTCTGAAGCTTTCTTTCAGCTTGGAGCAGTTGTCTTCCAAAGGCCGTAACTTCCTCATTTCAAATCCAAATTGCACACGGTTTGAAGCATTGGATTGTTGACTTCCTAAGCTTTCAAATGACATATTGTATGCATAAATTGGACATCAGGAAGTACTCCAAAACTAGCTGCAGTGACTGTCATCAAGAATGCTCCATGGCTGAATCCTCTTTGCTTCCCCTTGCATTTCCACTTTGCTTATGGCAAAAGAGCTTCAAAGCTTTGATTCTTCATTCCTCTTAGCTTCCCATTGCTTGCCAAGGATTCCATAAAACTCTCCTCAATCTCATAATGCTTTGGTGATCAAAATACTAACAAAAACACCAAAACTTACACATTTTGGTTAGAATTGATTGAAAGGGGCCTTAACATGCTAATTGGGTTAAAAGGCACTAACTACTACTCAAAAGTGTTTAAAAGGATTAATTAGAAGCTAGCAAATAGCACTTTTTGAGTAGTAATCATGCCATTTCATGGTACACCAAGGGATTGTCCTTGGGCACATCATCTCCAGCAAGGCATTGAAGTTGACAAAGCAAAGGTTGAACTCATTGTTAAGTTGCCATCCCCAACAAATGACAAAGGAGCAAGGCAATTCCTTGGCCATGTCGGGTTCTATAGGAGCTTTATCAAGGATTTCTCTAAGCTTGCAAGGCTTCTTTGTGAACTATTGGTCAAGGATGCTAAATTCATATGGGATGAGAAAATGTCAAAGGAGTTTTGAAGAATTGAAGCTATTTCTGACAACCGCACCAATAGTGAGGGCTCCCAAAGGGCAACTGCCCTTTGAGATAATGTGTGATGCCAGTGACTTTGCTATAGGAGCTATTCTTAGGCAAAGAGAAGATGGAAAACCCTATGTGATCTACTATGCGAGCAAGACATTGAATGAGGCGTAAAGAAACTACACAACCACCAAAAAAAAATTGTTAGCTGTAGTTTTTGCCTTGGATAAGTTTTGTGCTTACTTGGTGGGCTCCTTCATCGTGATTTTCAATGATCACTCTTCTTTGAAGTATATGTTGACTAAGCAAGATGCTAAAGCAAGGCTAATTAGATGGATTATCTTGCTTCAAGAGTTCGATCTCCAGATCAAAGATAAGAAAAAAGTGGAAAATGTGGTAGCAGACCACCTTTCAAGGCTAGCTATCACACATAATTCCCATGGTTTGCCCATTAATGATGATTTTCCAGAGGAGTCTCTCATGTTGGTTGAAGTTAGCCCTTGGTACGCTCACATTGCTAACTACCTGGTCACAGAAGAAGTTCCAAGTGAGTGGAAAACACAAAATAAGAAGCACTTCTTTGCAAAAATTCATGCCTACTATTGGGAAGAGCCATTTCTATTCAAGTATTGTGTAGATCAAATAATAAGGAAGTGCATTCTTGAAGAAAAGCAACAGAGGATCCTCAGTCATTGCCATGAAAATGCATGTGGGGGCCACTTTGCTTCTTAGAAGACAACCATGAGGGTGTTGCAATCAGGTTTCTGTTGGCCATCATTTTTCAAAGATGCCCACACCATATGCAAAAGTTGTGATCGATGCCAGAGGCTTGGGAAGCTGACACACAGGAACATGATGCCTTTAAACCCTATTTTGATAGTTGATCTTTTTTATGTTTGGGGCATTAACTTCATGGGACCATTCCCTATGTCTTTTGGCTACTCTTACATCTTGGTAGGAGTAGATTATGTTTCTAAGTGGGTTAAGGCAATCCCATGCAAACACAATGACCATAAAGTGGTTCTCAAGTTTCTCAAGGAGAACATCTTCTCAAGATTTGGGGTACCCAAAGCCATAATTAGTGATGGGGTACTCATTTTTACAACAATCCTTTTGAAACTTTCCTAGCCAAGTATGGGGTGAAGCATAAGGTAGCAACACCTTACCACCCTCAAACTAGTGGGCAAGTTGAGTTAGCAAACTGAGAGATTAAAAACATATTGATGAAGGTAGTGAACACAAACAGAAAAGATTGGTCAGTCAAGCTCCTTAATTCACTATGGGCATATCAAACAGCTTACAAGACCATTCTTGGGATGTCTCCTTATCGCCTAGTCTATGGCAAAGCATGCCATCTCCCTGTGGAATTGGAATACAAGGCTTGGTGGGCAATCAAGAAGCTCAACATGGATTTAAGCAGAGCTGGGTTAAAGAGGTTCTTAGACCTCAATGAGATGGAGGAATTAAGAAATGATGCCTACATCAATTTAAAAATTGCAAAAGAAAAATTGAAGAGGTGGCATGATCAGTTGAGTCCCCATAAGGAATTTTGAAAGGGACAAAGAGTCTTGCTCTATGACTCTAAGCTCCACATCTTTCCTGGCAAACTGAAATCAAGGTGGATAGGTCTTTTTACCATTCAATAAGTGCATTCAAATGGAGTCATGGAACTACTCAACTCCAACAACACCGGGAGCTTCAAAGTGAATGGCCACTGTCTCAAGCCTTTTGTGGAGCCTTTTTTTCTCGCGACAAGGAGGAACTCATCCTCCTTGATCCACATCAAGCTTGATAAGACTAGTTTTTCTTGATGGACTTAGTCTTTCTAAAGACTTTGAGTCCATATCTTTTTATTTTATTTTAATTAGAGAGTTTTTCGGTATTATTACTTGTTTTGATTTTGATTTTTCGTTTTAATTTTATTTTGGTTTGATTTAACTTAGGTTTTTTATGATCAATTATAGGAGAATTTCAAACAAAGGAAAAACTAAGACAATTCGCACACCTAGTGAAATTTTTGCAAGGCATGCAAAATTAATGAATCATTTCGCATGGGGTGTGAAATTTTGCACACCCTACAAATCAATTTTGCACACACAACACCATTTTGCATGCTGTGCAAAAACCTAAGGGGTTTGCGAAAACCATTTCGCATGTTGTGCGAAAATCAAGAGGCGCTATGCGAAAAACGAAAAGTCGCCCGCCTATCCCTTTTTAAACCCCGAGCCCTAACTTCTCCATTTTGCTAACACCATACACCCTGTGAATCCCTCATTTTTCTCTGCCACCTTGTGACCTCGTCCTTTTCCATTCGATATCGTGTCTCGTGCACATCTCATTTCGAAGACTAACACTCTGCCCCCCTCCTCCGAGCATGGACCCAAGGCTCACATTCCATTTTTGACATGGCGCGGACCCTTGGAGCCCTTCCCGCCCCTTCATTGAGACACATTCTGAGGTAGAGAGCCTCTTCTACTCAGGTGCCTAGTGATTCCCCATCTCAGGCCGTGGATTCCACCTTCCGAGGGTGGAGCGGCCATTGGTCCTTCCTCACCTGCTCCTCAACGCAGCTATGAGACGAGGAGACCACCTACTACACTAGGGTTGACTACTTCACGTCCTGAGAGTTCAATATGGCGTCCTTCTGCCAAGAGGGCCAGGACTTCAGGCCCAAGTGAGTCATCTAGAGCTTCACAGCCTGAGCCTTATGTAGATTCTTCTGAGGTTCCTACTAATCTGTCACCAGAGTCTATTATCAAACGCCCGATGATCACAGCACCGCACATTGAGGGCAACTCAGATTGCAGAGCGAGACCTTTCTACTCAGAGCTATATTTTGATCAGAAGGCCATGCGACAATAGTCTGAGCTCTGAGACTCTTACTGCCTACTGTAGACGTACCACCTTGAGCACCTTATGACTCCTCATGAGTTCTTTTATCTCAGAGTAGCACTAGACTTTTACTAGTCTATGACTACTCGTGGTGTCTCGAGTCCTACCGCGATTCATTTCACCATTTATGAACGTCATGGTATCCTTGAGGCTAGACATATTGCAAAGGCTCTATAGATTCCTTTCGAGTCAGTGGATCCATCTGTTTTCCGCCAGTGGTCCTCAGTATCTCAGAGATACATAGTCTGCATTTTATCCAGGGGGACCTCTACAGATTCGATCCTTCTATAGAAGGAGCTTCCACCTGGGATGGTCCTCGTAGATGTGGTACTATGCTCCAACCTCTTTTCCTTACACCATTCAGTACAGAGGCGAGAAGCTATTTTGGACGCTTTATTCTGTATATCAGAGGGCTTCTACTTTGGCCCGCACCACTTGATCATGACCTCCCTCGTCCACTTTGAGGAGAAGGTCCATAGGAAAAAGCTTCAGAGGGCGGACACCATTTCATTACTATTCCCAAGGTTGTTGTGCCAGATCTTAGAGTATATGGGCTTTTCTACTGAGCCTCGGCTCGAGTGCCGCCGCCTTTGTCGATAGCGATTCACTCTCGAAAAATGGAATCAGTTAGCGGGCTATTCTGCACCTCCAGGAGCCTCTCTCATGGTAGCACCTCCAGTGCCCCCACAGCTAGAGCAGGGCGAGCTCCCGACCGAGACTGCACGACCAATGCCCAAACTTGAGGCTACTTCTGCTGCTCCGCCTACGACTCCTACTTTTCCACCAGTCGCACCTACTACATCCGAGCCTTCCATTACCATATTGGCTTTGGAGTTTCGCGCCCTTGTGCATACCTTTCAGACACTCACCACCATACATACTGCTCTCTTCCAGAAGATGGCTGAGATACATGCCCATCAGGTTCAGCAGACTGCTATACTCCGCCAGATTCAGCAGCACCTAGGACTATTGCCTCCGTCTCAACCTGACCTTCCCGCATCATCAGACCCTCTAGCTCCAGCTGAGGATATTATTCCACCTGAGGACAATACCACAGTAGAGGTCTGGATTCCGTCACCTCAGGAGGCCATTACAACTACACCAGAGGATGCATCATCTCCACCTGAGGCCCCTACTACTTGATCATAGGACATTTCTTTATTTTATTGTATTTACATATTATATTACTGGAGATTTGCCCTTGTCTTGATACTTTATATTTTGGGATTAGATGTATTACTTGATCATATCTCATATTGTACTTTCTCATATTAATATATAAACATCATTTTTTATTATACTTGGCATTTTTCTATTTCCTCTACTCATTGCCCTTTTGTTTTTTTGACTCATGTGGTTTCTCCTATACGACTCAGACTCCATTTCACTCAGGAGGTACCACTTTCTCCCTTTATTTTCAATTGCTCTTGACATATTGAGGACAATGTTGATCTCGGTTGGGGGGAAAGTTAAGAAAGGAAGTTTTGTTAATAATGCTAGGTTAATTTGTTAATTTAGTTACTTTTTGCTTAATTTTAAAAGTTTTGCACTCTACTTTCCATGGTTATTAAGGAAAAATTCTCAAAATGAAATGGGAGAAATTGAGGTCTTACGTTTTTACTTGAATCTTAGAGTTGTATTATGTTTATTAAAATTGATGAATTATTGAAACTCCTATGAAATTCAACCTTATTTCTTCCACTTTAATCTTATCACACACTGTGCACATTAGGTTCCGATTATAAGATGAAAAACTATCTCACCCCCCTGAAGTTAGGAAAATTTCGACTTGGTACCTTTGACCTCGTTTTAATAGTGTTGGGACACCTTATAAAAGGCCAATGAGCCTTCGAAAAAAAAGAAGAGAAAGAACAAAGTGTTTCGCTTACCTTGAAACCCGAGCAAGGTCCGAGGGGTATACGGTGAAAGTCTTTAAAACCTGGTACCCGAAGCCTTGATTGGTTGGGAGTCACTGAGCTCAATGCTCGTTACAAGGGTGAATAAGTGGAGTTTAACATATTGAAGGTGCTTGGGTATTGAATTTTAATGTCAAAAGTCCAGGGAAAAATCTGAGGAGTTAGAGGTTGAAAGATCCTTAAAGCTTGATGCCCTAAACCTTGATTGGTTAGGAGTCATCAATCGATCCCCGTTACATAGACACTTTAGAAAACAATACCTTTAGCATTGCACTCCTACAATGAAAAAATTGTGAAATAAAAGAGGTGCGTTCTTAGCCTATTGGAGGTTGGTTAGTTTGCTAAGGTTTAAGAAAGAACTAGGTTGGGAGGAGAGAATAGTTCAACATACTATAATCGTAAACTAATAAGCTTAACACTTAGATTTTTATGAAAAAAATAAGGTTTGGACCTTTAGGAGTGGAAATTCTTTTGTTGCTTAAATTTGCATAATGTCTACTCTTTATAAATTGTAATTAGGCAGGAGATTTGATGACTCTTGTTGAAGGTTGGGTTTTGCCTCTTTGATGTTCCATGAGAGAGTATAATCCGTATCATGCCACTTGAAAATTTTTTGGAGTGATTAACATGATTTTGTAAATTATTTTACTGTCTATTCTTCTTTATCTCTTCTTCATTGCTAAGGGACTAACAATATGTTAGTTGGGGAGAGTGATTACTACTCAAAAAGTATTCTTTTATAGCTTGAAACTAACTGTTTTAAATACCTTTGAGTAGTAGTTAATACCTTTTAACTCAATTGGCACATTAAGGAACCTAGCAAGGGTTACTAATCAGTTTTGACAAGTTTTGGTGTTTCTAGTAGCTATTTGATCATTGAAACAAGCCAAGAATGAGGGAGAATTTTGTGAAATCCATGGAAATGCAAGTTAAAGCTCAAATACATGAAGAATCCAAGCTTTGGAGCACTTCATAGCCCTTTGCCAAGCCAATTGGAGATGCAAGGAAGAAAACTAGAGGAAGAAGTCCAACAACCAGCTGTTTCGCATGGCTGTGTGAAATTTTGCACACCATGTGAAACCACTTGAGGCAACCAAAGGATTTCGCACACCATGCAAAATTTCGCATGGTATGCGAAATCTTCCTGTGCACCGACTCCGTTAGATTTTTAGCTCTAGATATTTTGTGTAATTTCTTATTTTCTCCTTGTAATCAACTTAGATTTTTTTCATATATATCTTTTTATATATTTGGGTGTATCCCATCTTTGGAGACACACATGGATGTAATAAAAGAACACTTGTAAATTCCTCATAGTAAGAAATATATAGAGGTTTTGCTCTACCCTCCCTTCTCATTTTGTTTTCACTTTTCTTTCTAGCCAAGCAAACTCTGAGGATGAATTCTCAGGGGGTGAGTGGCTAGGTTTTACGTTTCTTGGAGCGGTGGAAGCTAAGTGAAGGATCTTAATGCAAAGACGAGAGTTGTCCTTGCTTTAAATGAAAGTAGTTGTTAACCATCAATGGTTTTTATTTTAAGGTTTAGCTATAAATCCCTTAAAAGCACCTTGAATGGCCAATAGTTGGTAAGCTTTTCGGATTTTATGGATACTTATTGCTAGATCCATGGATGTCTATTAGTTATCATTTACGAGCCATTGGAAGGTGGTTCAAGGTGAGAGTCTTTAGTGTTTGAAGCCATTAATGGGAAGCAACTATTATTTTTCATGAACCCTTTGGATCAAATCGTAATTGCTAAATATAAAACTGGTTCGGGAGATAACCATCCTTTGTGTTATTGTCCCCAACGGTGAGGAGAAGATCCAGAATCTCCCCCTTTGCCTAAGGAACCCGATCCTAGTGACCTAAAACTCCAAGAGACCTTTTCTTTGTAGTTAACTTCACTTATTATTTTTGCTTAACTTAAAATCAATCTTTGCAATCACAATTCCATTTTCTTTAAAAGCTAATTTTCATAAGGAAAAGCACTCTTTTATTTCCTTTACTACAGTCAACTGTACGATGAAAACCCATCCCTGTGGACGATCCTAGAGCCACTATACTATGTTAGCTATGCTACCCTAGTGTGAGGTGATTTAGGTTTTATAAATTTTGTTGATAACACCTGTCTGAGCCAGAATCAAATGACATGACTGCAATGGGGATGAATCAAATACTTGGAAGCTCACTTGCTTGGTTGGTTAAGATCTTGGGTGGTCTTGGGGTGGTGCCTTGGCCAAATGAGGGCTTCACCTATTTATAGGCACCAATAGAACTCTTTGGAACCTTGGAGGGTTCCTTACAAATCAAGAAGATTCTAGAATACCCTACACAATTCTATGTACAAACCTATGTAAAAGAATAATCAAGAGATTCCTAGAATTCTCTAGAAAGCCCTGGACTCCTCTCATGCCTTCCACCATAATGTAGAGATGTATGGACATCTCTAGGCATCTCTAGAACCTTCCACACTCTTCCCACCAATGGCTTAGTGTATATGGCTCTAGGAGTCTCCAGAAGCTTCCTGGGCTCTATATAAACCTAGGGAGAGGCTCATTTGAAGCATCTTGTGACACTAAGTCGACCAATCCTTTCCAGACCATTTGACTAACACCTTCACTTTCAGCTTCTCACCTTTCATCTTCCGGAGCACACTTAGAGTCCGCACCAAGCTTAATCCCAACCTCTTCTTGAATTCACACAAGAAGAAAATTGGTTGTTGCACAAACCAAGAGAATGAGATATGAATGTTTTAGAAACCAACCCGAGTTCATTTTTAAAAAATTCATGGAAAACTAGGATGGAATTTTCTTAGGCAACAAACATGCTCAAATAGGGAAAAAGAATGAAGAGCTCTCTATGGCTACTACAGTCTCTTTTTCCAGAAATGGGAGAAATTAGATTTTAAATGAGAATGAAACCCTTAATCCAAGGGCTGGAAATTGATCTTAGAAACAAGTTAGTTGGATTATTTGCCCCTACACTTGGATCGATCCAGAAACGGGGGAATAAAAGCCTTGTACCAAAAAATATTTCTCCCAGCTTTATTAACTCATTTAAAGATGAAAAAACAAGGTTGATTCACATTCAATCACCACACACTCGGCTACATACCTCGCCCTTTTAACAAAGTCTATATCTTCAAAGGTTAAGTAGTTCGAAAAGGGACTAGTAAACCAAGTTATGGGACACTTAAGAATTTTGTCCAGAATTGACAACCTAGCTAAACACTCATAGAAGGAATTATAGTTCACTTCAGCCACATGATACTTTTGTTCTTATTTGCCTTTGGATATGCAAGAATGAGGACGTGCGCCAACTTTTTAGGATAATATGGACCCCTTAAATGGCAAGTTTCCATGTGAGGCTTTGGTCCCTGCTTCCTACGATTTTCAAGGTCTCTTTGTCTATTATTAGTGTTGTTTGGCTATAAGAAAAAAATATATAGAGAGAAAAGAAAGAAAGAACAAATATTACACCTTTAAATTTATCATTGGCATTTAATCAATTAGTTTCTAGAAATATATAATTAAGTTAAAATTAATAATAGTTATATCATTAAAAATAAATAACCTCTATCATCTTTAACCTAAAAATATATAAAATCATAATTATTTTAAGTTAAATATCTTAAAATTGGATTATAAAAAAAAAATAGATTCATGTTTTTTATATTGGTTTAGAATATGTAATGAAATACACTTTTCCCAATTTTTAATTTTGCAAAACATGCCTCCAGTATCTCTTCTACTATGTCATTTTTAAAATATGGTATTAAGTTGTTTATCACTTGTCTCTGGTGGCATTGATACATTGCATTTCTAACACCCATGTACTCCACAAAGAAAAAACACAGAACACACGTAACATAATATTCATGAAATTAAACATCATGCATATTACCAATCCTTCACTCAACATTTCGTTCTTTAAAAATTTAATGAAAATGTGAGTAAAATAAATAAATAAATAAAAACTGAAAAAAATAACAAATAAATTTAAAGTTAATAAATAAATTATTATCTTTATATCTTTCAAATCATGGTAAGAGGAGCTTGTTTTAAAACCATGGCATGATAAGAACAAAACCATGTCATTAATTGTGACAAAAATGTCATTGTTCTATCACTTGTACTCTTGTGACATTGATACATTGCATTTTTAAAACTTATGTACTCCAAAAAAACAAAACATAGACAACAATTCACCCACAACATAATATTCATGAAATTAAACATCATGCATATTAATTACCAATCGTTTATCCAATATTTCATTCTTTAAAAATTTATGGGAAAATGTGAATAAAAAAATTACAAAAAAAAAAAGAAAAAGAAAAAGAAAAAAAAAAGTAGTTAAGAAAAGTAACAAACAAATTTTAAGTTAATGAATAAATTATTTTGTGACTTTTAAGACATGGTAAGAGGAGCTTGTTATGATAAAAGTGATATGGTTCGATATTTTTTAAAAAAAGGAAAAAGAAAAAAGAAACAATGGAATGAATCCAATCAATTGATCTATTTTACAAGTCATATTATCAAGTGGTTTTGTGGTTACACTAACGCAATCACTATGATCTATATTGAAAAGAATAATATATATATATATATATATATATATATTATAATAATGTATAGATAACTGTGAATAACTTCACAATTATTTATAGAGACTTGATATACCCTGTAAAGAATTAAATATTATATTTAATTCTGATTTTTCTAACCCTGTAAATAGGGTACCCGGATTAATGAAAATCACACTTAAAAGTTCTTCCGTACCTCTGTTTCCCCTTTTCATTATTCCTTTTATTTTTATAATGTTATTAGTACGAAGAGTCTCTACAAAATAAAAGTTCTATGAGCTCTTCTAAAAAAGTGTTTATGGAAGATTAAAATACCGAGAAGAGTGTTTGTAGAAGATTGAAATACTAATAGGATAAACCTATTATTAGAAAATCTCCTTTCTTGAGTAAAAGGTATGTGATATAATTACGTTTTTATTTTTATTTTCTATTTCATTTATCTTATTTAAATACACAAACATGGTAAATATTATTTAGAAAATATATTGTTTCTAGCAAAAAAAATTATGAATAAAAATTATAAATAGAAGTTATGAAAAATATGTAAATTTCTCATTTTCAAAAGTTATTTGACAAATTATAAAGTTACAAAACCATAGCCAGAAACTATGCATGTACTTTCTAATTTCTTTTAATTATATTGTATGATCAAAATTATACAAAGCAAAATTTTAAAACTAAAAGCTATACAATGAATATTTCATACCCTAAAATTATATACAAATTTGCACATTTTTGTTAAGATAAAATATGTAAAATAGAATGTACAGCTAAAAGCTATAAAAAAAAAAAAAATTCATAGCCAGGAGCTATGGAAGCCATATTTTCTATGCTTAAGCCAAAAACTTAAAATTGTTGATATTTTAATTTTGTATAACTAGAAACTATTAAAAAAATTCTTATAGGTAGAAGCTATGGAAACAATTTTTATTAGTAATTATTTCATAGCAAAGCCTATGTAGATAACTTCTAAAATTTTGTTGTTTAACTAAAAGTTATATAAACTAAAACTATTAATCAACAACTATATATATAACCAAAAGTTATATAGAGAATTTCCAACTATTTGTATAACCAAAATTTATACAAAACTAATTGGGAAAAGTGAGTTTTGATTCACTCATTTAAAAAGAAAAAATATAGAAAAAAAAACCTCAACTTTTATTAATAAGTTTTATATTCATCTATTTTAAAATATTTTAAAATACATGCACTATTATGCCATAAGTCACATATTTATTTCCTGAAATGACTTTCTCGACAATTTTTTTTTTAAATTGATTCAAATATGAAATTAAAAAAACAATTAAAATTAAAAAAAAAAAAACTTTAAAGCTAAAAATATAAAAATAAAATATTAACTTTCACTTTGTTAAATAATACTAGTAGAAAATATAGATATCAAGAAAGAGTATTTCATGAAATAAATATCTTATTTATGAAAAAATACATACATTTTAAAATATTTTTAAATCAATCAATATTAAATTGATTTATAAAAATTGGGTTTCTTTTTTCTATATTTTTTTTAAATTAGTGAGTTAAAACCCACTTTTCCCAAACTAAATTGTCAAGCAATAATTTTTATAGAATTTTATAATCAAAAGCTATATAGAAAATATTCATAACTTGATGCTATGCAAGATTGTCATTTTAGCCTAAACTAATATTCGAAGCTATGATAAATTTATTCTTTTATTTTTATTATTTATTTAATGTTGTCGAATTATTATGTTAGCTTTGTTAGTTTGTAGTAATTACTTTAGTTTATGATAATATGAAAATATTGTTTATCATGATAAACCTATATAGAGAAGAAAAATATATATATTTATATATTCTTATAATTAAAAGTTATATAATAATTATTTTGACAGCTTGAAACTACATGATAAATAATTTATATATTATCGTAGCCTAAAATTATATAAAATAATTAATTATTTATATAAAAATGATTTACTTGTTTTAAATCTATTTTTTTTCTTTTTTTTTTCTTTTCTTCTAAT
Source organism: Vitis riparia (assembly GCF_004353265.1). Taxonomy (NCBI): domain Eukaryota; kingdom Viridiplantae; phylum Streptophyta; class Magnoliopsida; order Vitales; family Vitaceae; genus Vitis; species Vitis riparia. The sequence continues at coordinate 19,045,750 of NC_048443.1, forward strand.
TTTTCTTTCTATTTTCTTTCACTCGTATTTTTCCTTAGAATTTTCAACTATGTTGGGTTCCTAAAAAGTTTGAAAGAAAATGCAAGAGAAAAAAAAAATGGAAAGAGAAGGTAAAAGGAAATAAAAATTTAAAGAAAATAAAATATAGATTTAAAGTTAATAATATATTTTTATATATTACTTCAAACTTTATATAAAAATTAAATAATTTTAAGTTATACAATTTCTTAATAATTTTAAATATATTTTAACATAACAAAAGAAAATGATGCTTAGAATAGATATTTATTAAATTAATTTTATTTCAAAATCACTTTTAAATTTTCATAAATGATACTAAAAAATATATAATTTTTATACTTGAGCACTTATAATCCTCTCAAAATCACAATTACAAACATATTTTTACCCCACACATGTTTAAAAATTAACGTCAATTATTAAATTTTATAATTAGAAATAAACTTTAAAAACCTTAAACTTCACGTACCGAAGATATAATAACTATATCATTTGCTTACCCGAATATAAAGTGAATACAGTTTCCTTAATCATAGAGAAAATGAAGATTGGTCTTTATGCTCCCTCTCCACGTGATGCATGCTGCACCGACCCTTTCTAGTCATCAAAAAATAAGTATTTTGGCAGCCAAAATGCACACAGCCTGGCCTGATCTGTTGCTTTTACATGTCTCCCCCCTCCCTCTGTATATATTCAAGAAAAAAAAAAACAAAAAACATTATTTGAACGGCTGGGTTCACAGAAAAGATTGTGATTTTATTTTTTATTCGATTCATCTTTCCCAAATTTTATAAAAAAATTCGACATAAATATAATGGAATACATTAAAGAAAAAGATTAAAACTCTCTTTTTTATGAGAAAATCCTTTCTTTTCTTCAGAGCAAAGAAAAGAATGAAGAAGATAAACAAAATAGAACTACGGATTCTTACACAATGCGTTTATACATATGTCCTTGTGTGCCCATAATTAGCTCCATATTTTCTCTATCCACACCATTCAGAGGGCTGAAGTTAATTCAGTTAGGTGAAGGGCTGGTATGTTTTACTGTTCATGCAATGATACTTGTGAAATCGATGCTTTTTAAATTTTTGGCCTCTCTCTATGCCTGTGATTAACTTAGTTAGGATAAATTTATATTTCAAAACAATCATATCATTTGAATATGATTTTTTGTAATTGATTGTTAATTATGAGTAAATTAAATAAAAAGTGAAAGCATTTGGACTGGATGTGTAGAAAATTTTAATTTAAGTGACTAGAGCTCTTTACTGAAATGTAGTAAGTACGAGTTTATCATTTCGATTTTAAAGATAGTCTTTGTAAAAGGTGGTTTCGAGCATAGAAATCAATCATCTTCCACTTCTTTTAAATCTTTTGAGACTAATTTTGTCAGGCCTACCATTGATTCCCACTGATTCAATGATTTTCTCTCTCTTTAAGCACCTCCTCTAATGTCATCCTCTTTCCCTTTAAACACCTTCTTTAATGTGATAAAATAGTTAAAACTCATGGAATATGTAATGTTTGTATGATTTCAAATGCTAACCCAGAAACAACATTCGATACCTCCTCTGCATTTACTGTTTGAGTGGTTAATAATTAATTTATATACATATCTGTATGCGAAATTTTCTAAATTTTAGTTTCACTAAATTTTAAACATAAAAATGCATACAACGGCCCACCACTGACAAAAACATTTGACCATTCTCGTAAGTATAAGCAAGCTTTATGTTCTATTATGGTGCATCTTTGGCACATGCCCATTTCACTGTCGAGGAATAACAAGCAGAGTGAAGTCCTGAATTCAAAATATGCCATCACAATGTTTCTCTCTTCTCATCTTTTCTCCAAAATTTAACATTTTTAATTAATTTTAAGCTTATGCCACAGAGCAAGTATGGAAGGTGGAGGTTTTGCCCCCAATATGATGGCTGGCGAAGGTCTCCCGAATTGATAGAAGATACCTAGCTGATCAACAAGAAAGTAACTGTCCAGGATCAGCTGCAACAAACCGAGATCAGGTGCAACAAACTGAGGTCAGCTGCAACAAACAGAAGCCGGTTAAGAACGTCTTGAAGAAGGAAGTTAGTTGGTTAGGTTGTTGTAGATATAAATATAAGAAAACGTCAGTGTAAAAGAATCATCTTTTCCTAATAGACAATGAGAAATATTGGTTTTTCTAAAACCCAGTTTCTGAAACCCAGATTCTAAAACTTTCACGAATATGGTCGGTAATGTTTTCCCCCCTATAACCCCAACTCTACTCCCAAGTGATGTTCTTCCGAATTTAACCCCAACTCTACTCCCAAGAGATGTTCTCCCGACTATAACCCCAGTTATAGTCCCAACGAGAATAGTTCCTGAACTTCTTACAGAAGGCAACTATGCAAATTGGAGAACTTGTATACAATGGTATTTGATGGGTCAAGATCTTTTGGAAGTTTGCAGGATTAAAGACATTCCTGATAAAGAACGACATCCAGAGGAATTTTCAGTTTGGGAAAAGAAGAATGCCATGGCTTTACATGCTATTCAAATTTCATGCAGTCGAGAGATGCTTTCTCAGATTAGGGACAAAATGCTTGCAAGTGAGGCGTGGGACTTTTTGATGCAAATTTCCTACCCAATCATCGACTTCGTCATAGAAGAACAAGCTGATGCCCCAGCTCCAGCAGGTAAAGTGTTTTCCCTCTTCCTCATGTTAAAAATAGTAATGCCTTTATATATAATTAACCTTGATAATATATGTGTACAAGTGGCATACTTACGGAGAAAACTTTGGACAAGATTGACCCTTGCCAACAGAACCAAATGTGCTTTAATATTTGAAACGCACATGTAATTTATATGGGGAGAATTATGTTTAGGGAGTAGATGGTCCCCCAAATTAACAAAAGGTCCATGTAACTTTTCAAATTGAGATCAAGACCCAATGAAAGTATGGAAATTGAGTTGAAGGATATCATCCTTCAGTATTTCCAAAAATGCCCTTTGTTGATTTTGAGAAAAAAAATTAATATTTTTTAAAAATACTTTTATTTAATTTAATATTTTTTATTTAATTTAATATTTTTTAAAATACTTTTATGTAATTTAATATTTTTTAAAATACTTTTATTTAATTTAATATTTTTTAAAAATAAATTTATTTAATTTAATATTTAAAAAAAATATTTAATTTAATATTTTTTTAAATACTTTAATTTAATTTAATATTTTTGAAAAATACTTTTATTTAATTTAGTATTTTTGAAAAAGAAATTTATTTAAAAAAAATTATTTAACTTAATTTTATAAAATATTTTATATGTGTTCTTAAAGGGTATATTTATCCATTACTATTTCATATCCTTCAACTCAATTTGAAGAGTTATATGGACCTTTTGTTAATTTGGGGGCTCATCTACCCCCAAAAGATAATTCTCCCTTATATATATACAAATAATATTATATATATATGTATTATAAATTGAAAATTAATTAAAATAAAATTTTTATAAATAAGTTAATTTACTTATATTAGTATGTATTTCATATAATAAATTAAATACATGATAAATATAAATATATAAGAAAATTTTCAATATTTCTAAATTAAAAAAATATTAAATACGTTTTTATTTTAATATTAATGTGTTTTGAAACTCAACATATTATTGTCTAATGATATAAATTCATTATGCATGTATTAATTTCTTCCTCAAAATTTGCTTAGTCATTATATTTTTACGCCATTATATTACTTCATCAAGAAATCAAGTAACTTGCTACAAAAAAATAAGCAAATATTTGTTTTAAATGTCATTTAAAACAATCCTAATTTATTTGATTTTCTTTTATAATATTTTTATATTTTATTTTTTTATCTATTAATCTTCAATTTAGCTCCCTCTCACCTATACACAATAGTAGAACATCCTTAAGGTAGAAAACTTATTCTACTAAATTTTTTTTAACTAGGATAATTTGTTTACTAAAGGAACAGAGAAAGCATAAAGAAGTGGAGATGATCCATCCTACATTTTCTAATCCAACTCCAATTAAGCAAATATGTCTATTGGACCTATCTTATAGCTTTGATACCATTTTGCGATACCCTAAACCTAGAAGCCAAAAACACCATGATCATTTCACATGTCAAACTTGAGAGCCTAACACATGAATCACCTTGACTAACAATTCCAAAACTAATTAAATTATCAAAACAATAAATTTAATCATTTTCCCAAACAAACTTAAATAAAAATTCTAATTAGTTTTAAGTTGTTTTTAAAAGAAGCTTCCTTCTTATTCTAATTTGTTCTTGCCAATGTCACTTCTACCTAAAAAGTGGAATAATGGAGAAAGGTGAGTTTGATAGCTTAGATCAAATATGGTATGACTCAAATCAAGTATGGTATATATATATATGAGAAAAATCTGTTTTAACTTCTCAAAAATATGAATGCCTGTCCAGGCAATTGTGCGAAAATCTTGATAATAAAATATAGAAAGATTTCAAAACTTAGCTATTCAAATATAAAAACTAAAATAAATAAATATTCAAAATAACATAAAGAATAAATCTAATTTTAATATTTAAAATTTTTTTAAATCAAGTTTAACTTTCTAATATTCTTCCTTAAACTTGATTTGTGATTCCAAGTAACATTTTCAACCTTTTGGGCTTCATTTCCAGCAGCTCCAGAGCCCAACACACAATCTCAAGGCTGCCGACCATTCATCCATTGAGAACATGCAACAGACTACAGAGGCCACAGCGCAGTTGTACCAGACGAACAATAGAGTAGATTCTTGTCTGGATTGTTTCTCTCACTACAATACTGAGCAGATTGATAGCAATTAACAAGAAGGAAACTGTCTGCAGGGAACCCTGACTTCTCTCAGTATGAGAAGTTTGAGCAGGCATTGGACCGTGGTAGCTGGAACGATATCGAATCCTTCCTTAATTCAAATCCGGATGCAATGAGAGCAAGGATTTCGCCAACAGGCCAGACCCCGCTTCATGTCGCAGCTCTTGCTGGACATGTAAAGGTTGTGGAGAAGTTGGTGGACAAACTGAATCCAGAAGACTTAGAACAAGAAGAGGATGTGCAAGGGTGCACGCCGCTTGCTTTAGCTGTATCAGTTGGAATAACTGAAATAGCGCAGTCCATGATTAGAAAGAACAGGACATTGGCCAACATTTTAGATGGATATAAAATACTCCCAGTTGTGATTGCTTGTAATCGAGGCAAAAGAGAAATGACACGTTTTCTCTACTCTCACACTGGACCAGAGGAGCTAGCTCCAGAAAAAGGCAAAAATGGTGCAACACTTCTTAGTTATTGTATTGCTTCCAAATTCTTAGGTAGGGGACAATGAATATTCCAACCATTTTTGAGGTAAGAAATCTAAAACCGAGCTCTAAGACCTTGCTTTAGACCATATAGAGACTTGTTGAGTTTGCATACAAAATCTAGTCTTAAAGGATCAACAAAGCTCGTAGGTTGATGCATGAAAGTGTCTTTTTGAAGATCTCCATTTAGGAAAGCTCTATTGATATCAAGTTGTGGAATCTTCTAGTTCATGGTTAAGGCAAGTGTAAGAACAATTTGGGTGCTAGTTGGTTTTATAATAGGGCTAAATGGTTTCATTGAAGTCAAAACCAACAACTTGATGAAAGCCCTTTGTAACCAACCAAGCTTTGTATTTGTTGATTATTAAAAAGTTTAAGAAAAAATATAAGGCAGATTATGATAATCTCTCATCATATGTTTGATTCTTTTAAAAGTTTAAGAAAAAAAGTGAAAAAAAATAAAATAAAATAAGTAGATTTATAGTTACTAAATTATTTTTAATAATATATATAACCATGGTTTTAAAAATCGGACCAGACCAGCCGATCGACCGTCGCCTGACCACGATTCCGGTCTGGCCAATTGGATCGAAAAGTAGTCAAACCGGAATTGGACAGACTAAACCGGTGGTCCGACCAACGAACCGGATGAACTAGACGGTTCTCTTTGAATCGTCCGATTCAACTTCTTTTTTTTTTTTTCCTCCCACTGTCGTCGGCCCCGCTAGCAAGACCTCGCAACCCCGCTGGAACCCCCGTGCTCTCCTCCCCTGTTGGAACCCTCGCGCTGGAAAACCTTCTCCTTTTTGCTCGCCGGAACCCATTTCGAGCTTCGTAGCCGCCGGACACGCCAGCCAGTTGAACCTAACTGAGTTGCAGAGCATCTCTCCCACGAAAGCCGTGGAGCTCACAGTCGCAAGGAAGAATGCGAAGAAGTTGGGGCTCAGCCAATGATTCTGGCAGATACGGTAGCGTTTCAGAGAGGCGGGAGGGAAGATTTTCCCGTCGGAACCCACCCCCGTGCCGGAAAAGCCAACCCCCCTCTCCCACGCCGTGCCGCTGAAGCCCCTCCTTCCTCCCAGCGACCCCACTGCAACCCCCTCTTTTCCCTTTCTTCCATATATATATATATATATATATATATATATATATATATTTTAATTATTTTTTACCATTTAGTGATCTCACTATTATTTATTTATTTTTAATTTTTTATATTTATTATTTTTTTACTTCAGATTTAAAACTTATGATTTTAATTTAAATTAATAAAAACATTACAATTTTAAATAAATGTCTGATTTTTAAATAATATATAAATTATTATTTTTATTTTTATAATTATTTTTAAATTTTAATAATTTATAAATTATATATTTATGACGTCACTGGTTCGATCGCGGTTCGACCGCCGGTCCGATCAGTGAATCGTGAACCGGTAACTTTTCCAATTCAATGATCTGTCCCATTCTGAAAACATTGTATATAATTATATTAAAGTCCTTCACAATGGAAGCAGTGAAACACAAGCATCCCAAAAAATAATTTTGGCTAGAGTTTCTTGCCTCTTCCTTTTCCTTCTCATTTTCCTTGGAAAACAAATATCTGCTAATTAATGAAGTAAATAAGAGAATTTAATACTTTTTGGGTTTATTTTCCTTTTTTCATATTTTTTTGTAGGTCAATAAAAAAAAAAAGCATAATAGTTACCTAAAATAATTGGTGTAAAATTCAATATATATGAAAAATAATGATTACTTTTCAATATAACAAGTATTAGTTTTACATGGATAATGTTATTTGAGTCATTCTCCAAATATTACTTTTTGAAACGGAATAGATGAAAAAAGATATCAAATGTACATAATAGGTATAAACAATCAAAAAAACCTTTTAACATTAGAATAATTATTCACATAAGAAGGATGCAAAAACTATGAAGAATAAAATATATATATATATATATAGTTATGACAAAAAATTATCACTTCGCTTTGTATTATTTTTTAATATAAATGAGAACAATTAAAAAGCCCTGGTTTTAATAAATAAAAAAAACAAACTCCACTGAAATAATTAGATTCCGTTTTTTTTTAAATAACTATTCAAATATTAATAAAATGATTTAAATAAAATGATTTAAATAAGCTAAGTAAACATATTCTTGGTTTAATTAGGACTCTCAATATAATACCTCGTCTAAACCAAATACTCTAAATTTAATCGTATACATCATCTTTTCAACTTGAGCAATGTTCTCACCTTGATTAGTTTTGTAAGAATGTCTATAATTTAATTTTTTAGAACAAAACTTAAGGCGGGTAAATTCTTTGTCTTTCACCAACTTAAGAATATATATATTGAAATGTGATGTCAATGTATTAGCTTCTTCTATGAAAATCTAGATTCTTGGTCAATACAATTCTTGATTGATTATAGTAAAAATAAATAAATAAAAATAAATAAAAATAAATAAATAAATAACCTTTGTAGTAACCTCTTGAGCATACTTTAAATAAAAAAATATATATTACATGCAACCATGATATGTGCTTGAGTAGCACCATTAATAGTTACAATATTCTCGACTTTTATTAAAAATAAAACAACTACCTATTGTTTTTTCTATGATCAAGAAAAAACTTTTAAATCAAGACTAAATTCATAACTAGAAGTACTTTTTCACCTATTTATATCACTTGTCCTATAATTACAATTTAATTTTGTTGGCACATGCACAAAGAATACTATCACTTTCAATGCATGTGAGACTAATGTGAGGACTCCATGAATCTACCTATATGACCACAACTTCATACATAATATTTAATTTTGTAGAAGTTAAATAACATAAACTCCCAACTATTATTTGCAAAATTATAGGATCAGCAAACTCACTTGAGATGTCTTCCCTAAGTTCAACCTTTCTTTAGCTAGAGTTAAAAAAAACTTGCATAATTCTATCTTGAATTTTTAAGAATATCACTTACATACTTCTTTTTAAATAATAAAAGTACTATTATTGTGGACCTGTATTCTTCAAGTGCATACTTCACTCATCGGCGAGACTTACTTTTTAATGGTGAAAAATTAGTTTTGGAAAACAAGAAAAAAAACCCTAAAAAAAGTGACTCCATAGTTTTTTTTTAATACCTTGATTGTTTAATGTAAGTCTTTAAAAGTCAAAATACAAAAGTTACTATTATTTTATGATTTTAAAAACAAAAAATAGGAAGTATACACTTAATTTTAGGCTTACGGAGGGACACTTAATTTTAGGCTTAAGGAGGTCAAAACCTTAACAATGTAGGAAATTTAAGTGATTCTTGAACGGAGGCAAGGAATTAAGCAGATATATTCTTGAGATTAGAAATTTGGGTGGAACATAAATTTTGTAAAGAAAATAAGTTTAAGCACACAACAATTACCTGCCCATTGCCACTCCCATTAAAATAGCACATCATCGATCACTATGTTTGGAATGTGAGATATATAACGCCATTCTTGCCCTTTCTCGAATTGGAGCTGTTGTTCCAGTAAAGGACACTTTCTAACATACAGATAAGAGAGGGAGTCTGGTAGTCTCTCTTTTGTCAAGTATTGGAGATTAGGGCAATTGAAGAGAATTAAGGTTTCAAGAGTGGTGAGGTGGTGAAGACCCGCTTCTATTAAGGATTGGAGCTTTCCGCACCTGTAGATTCCTAATTTCTTGAGAGAGATAAGTCGTTGAAGAACAGATCCTGTCGAGAATTGGAGCTCAGGGCAATTCTCGATCCATAATTCTCGAAGAGAGGTGAGTTGTTGAAGCTCCTTGTTGTCAAGAGACTTGAGATTTGGAAGATTCGCGATTGAAAGATGAGTTAGAGAAGAGGGCAGCAGACACTCCTTGGGAAATAATTCCACGCCTTCACATCCACCATTGATTGTGAAACGAGTAAGAGAGGTCAGTTTTTGCAAATCCCACTCCACCTGTGTTGGTTGTAGCCACATATTGCAAGATCCCGTAGGTTGGAAGGCAAACCCTTTCTGTGCAACAACAATTCTGGACAATCCTTTAAACGTAGTTTCTGCAGAGATGAATGCGTGTGCGCCAGCACTCTGAGCTTGGAGCAGTTATATATCTCATGGCACATCGAGTCGAGAGTGGGCAGTTGGATGTATACAAGATTAGGGCACCCATTGATTTTCAATTGACGAAGAGATGTGGGATCCCCCTCTGAAATCGAGATGCAGAGCTCCTCAAGCCCCTCAAGATCAAATACATGGAGATTAGTCAACCTGGGGAAGAAGTCCAATATTGAGAAGGACAACGAGAGAGAATCACAGGCATCACCACTGATTGTTAGATTTTCGAGAACCGGGTGATGGCATCTGAACAACTCAGGTAGAAGAAGGTCCACTTTGGTACAGTAAGAGATTGATAACGATTTTAATGTACTGGGTAAGCCAACTTTGTTTGGGGATCAGTAAAAAGAGCAATCACAAATTTCCAAACTGTACATGTTGGTTTGCAGGATTTCCTCCTCTAGTAGAGACTCCACAGAATCACATTTTCTAATGTAGAGATAGTGGGGTACCAGTGGAAGTTGCTTCAACTGAGAGACGTTTGAAATTTCAATTTTTGAAGTTTGACTAGCTGTGAACCCACAAGTTTGCCTTTTCAACTGCAATTCACGGGCGGCAAGAACGTTGAGTGTAGGCACAAGCAGTTGCGAACAATCTTTAAGGTTAAGTTCCTGCAATGAAGAAAGGTGCATTGGTAATTCCCCAGTGAGTTTTGGACATAGCCTTATAGAAAGCTCCTGGAGACGAGGGAATTCTCCACAACATAACCATTTCTCCCAATTGAACATATCTTCAAATGATAGAGTTTGCAGGGATGGGAAGGAGGGATGAAGCGAGGAAGAAGAATTCCCATAAAACTCACTACCCACCATCACTACTCCACTCATTTTGGAGATCTTTATATGTTCAAGACAAGGTAGCTGCCCCAGTGGCGGCAATGTTGAGCAATTCCCACAATTCGAAAGCTGAAGGGACACAAGATTTGAAAATGATCCATCTCCAAGCCAATCTGGAAATGTTAGACCAGGATAGTGTTGAATGGACAGTTTTTTTAAATTTGGATGAGGTGTTAGCCTATTGAGAATATCATCTTGTATAGCATCATGACTAATCCCCCGACTCCAATTCAAGGATAACTCATCAAGGTATTTCTTATCCTTCATATTCGCCTGCAATGCATCCTCAACACCCACCACATTCTCCATTTTTGAAATTTCAAGTCTTCCTCGAATCTCTGAAAGCTTCCACAATTCTCCAAATCTGAATCCACTTTCTTTGCCCACAGTAAAATTAGGCAATTTCTGCAAACTTTTTAATTGATCTATATCATTTGGCATTTCTTTCAATGAATCAGTCCCACTAATATCAAGATAGCGCAAATTAATCAACTTCCCCATTTTTTAAGGCAATTCAAGAAGAGATTGACAATTACTCAGCATCATTATTTGTAAATTGCACAAACAACATATTGATTCAGGTAATCTTTTAATCATTGTTGCAGAGAGATCCAAATAACGCAATTGTTTTAAATTGTGTATTGAATCAGGCACTTCTGTTATCCAATATTCACACAATGACAACACGTGCAAGGATTTAAATTTTGGTAATATATTTTGTAAAACTCTTTTACTCAATATGCGAATAGGATAACCTATGTTCACCGCTAAGACTGTTCTGAGATGTTTGGCTTCACCAACAGGCTTAAAAGTTTCAAATACAACTGCCGTGTCATTGTCACTTTTAAAGTGGAGAAAATGGCGAGCCTTATCAGATATTTTTTGCACCTTACAATCTTCCAATCGAATGCAAAATTCTTGGGAGATATGTTGAGCCAAGTCATGTATTAGATCATGCATTACAAAGCGTGACTCTTTTGCAAATGATTTCCTTGTAATAGACTCTCGAAAAAACGACTTTGCTAGAAGCTCATTAAAACATGACTCACCTACCTCTTTCATTCTTTCATCACTTTGTCCTGCGTGTAAAAGCCCTTCTGCCATCCATAATAGAATCAGCTTCTCTTTGTCAAATTCATAATCCTTGGGAAAAATTGAACAGTAAGCAAAACAACGCTTCACAGGAGGAGAAAGATGCAGATAACTCAATCTAAGAGACGGAAGAATTTCATGACCACTCTGGGAATGCCATGTTTTGCTATTCAAAATATCTTCCCATTCTCTTTGTTGGGCCTTAGAGTACAAGAGCGTCCCGAGTGCTTTTAGAGCCAAAGGCAATCCTTGGCACTTGTCCACAATCTTTCTGCCTATGGGTTCAAGCTGAGGGTAAGCGCTGGAATCTCCATTTGGAAATGCAAATTTTGTAAATAGGGCCCAACTATCTTCAGGGCTTAATTCTCCCAAACGATGAGTACTGACTGCACCCATGAGTTTTGCAACAATTTCACTACGAGTCGTCACAACAATCTTGCTTCCCTCTGCTGCAGCGAGGAGTGGAGTTCGTAGTCTATCCCAACTTTCCCAATCAAGAGACTTTACGTCCCAGACGTCGTCGAGAACGAGCAGAAGTTTCTTGTTACCTACGCTCTTTTCCAGTTGACGCTGAAGCAAATTTATGTTGTCAGAGGAAGTAGGTGTAGAACCGATTTCCTCGAGAATTGCTTTGGTGAGGTTGATAAGAAGAAACTCAGTGGAAACACAGACTCATGCTTTCAACTCGAAGTGTTCCTTCACTGTGGCATGGTTATAGAGATACTGAGAGAGTGTGGTCTTGCCGCTGCCGCCCATGCCCACTATGGACATCACCTCGATGTTGCTGCCTCTTACGTTATCAGAAAGCAACCAGTTCACCATCTCCTCCTTAATTTCATCCCTTCCGTACACAATGGACGACTCACCCACCAAAGAAGAGGATAGTAATCTTGGTGACGGTTTCTCGCCCCCACCTTCTTTCGGCCCAAGCCCAACTTTTTCTTGAGTAAAAGTCTCAAGTTTAGTAATCATCTCCTTCATCCTGGACTCCATGCTTTGAGTAGCAAATGGAGCCTTAACCCAAGCAGGGACCTTGTTCCAGTTCCACGCCTGATGAGTTCCGCCGGTTTGGGAGTCAGCACCTTCCATCTCGCACCGCAAAGCTTCGGTAGCGATCTCGTCCAACAGGTCCTCCGCATGATACACAGCATCCTTAACTTGGACCAGCCACTGTTTGACTTGTGCGTCTGAAAATTGCTTCATCTCCGCGTCATTGAGCACTTTGTGGACAACCACCAATTTCCTCTTCAACTCGTTGAGGAGGTCATGGCTGAGATTCTTTCGCCGAATGAAATTTATGAGTTCCGGAGAAGCCAACCTGTCGAATAGAACTTGAAGTGAAGCGGAGAGGAGTGCGTCCGCCATATCTGTTGACTGTTGCTTTGCACAAGGAATTCAGTGATTCAATTCAGGGAAAACGAAGGTAAGCAGATGCAGAATCACAACCAAACTGTAAAAGACTGGTTTGTATTAACCAAATGCAATATCATGCCTACCAAACAGTGGAGATCATAAAAAAATAATAAAATAAAATAAAAAGTCATAGAATCACAGGCTGTCACCAACAACCAAAGAGAGAGAGAGAGAGAGAGAGATGTAGGGAATTAAACCGAATTCCCAACCCATGAGAAACAAAATTAAAGAAAACACACGCCAAAGAAAAGATAATCACACGCACAAGACAGTATTTACGTGGTTCGGCAATTTGCCTACATCCACGGAGTTGCAGGGATATCACTATTATCAGGGAAGAATTCAGAGTACAACCTGGCGGCTACAATATTCTCTCTATATATATAACACGACAACCCCACCACACTAAAAAACCCTAATCACTAAGGGTGGTTCCACAATGGGCTAAATGGCCCAACAGGCCTCAATAAATCTCCCATTAAAAAGCCATGCAATATTATTCGGGTCGGGTCGTCAAATTGGATCAAACAAAACTAGGCTCCACAAAGCCCAACAAATCTCCCACTTAGAGACTAGTCCAATCACCAACATCAAACCGCTATCCTCCAAGAAACAATCCCTCATCCCTACAACTCATCCTCCTGTCCTCAAGCTAGAAGACCAATTGAAGCTGCGCACAGCTTCAACTTCTCAATAGTGATACCCTTAGTCAACATGTCTGCAGGGTTCTTAGATCCACAAATCTTCTCAAGTATTACCAGTTTATCCTCAACAAGATAACGGATAAAGTTGTATTTTGTTTGTATATGTTTCGACTTTGAATGAAAAGTCGAATTTTTGGCAAGAAAAATTGCACTCTGACTGTCACTGTGTAGAATGCCCATCTCCTGCTTCTTACCCAATTCATCTAAGAAACCATGTAGCCAAATCATCTCCTTTCCAGCTTCAGTTGCTGCAACATACTCAGCTTCTGTAGTAGACAAAGTAACAATCTTCTGTAGATTTGAAACCCATGATATAGCTGTACCACCTAGAGTAAAAACAAACCCAGTAGTACTCTTTCTACTATCAATATCACCAGCAAAATCAGCATCTACATAACCCTGCAATTTCAAACTTACACCTGTGAAGCAAAGACATGTATCTAATGAACCCTTCAGATATCTTAGAATCCACTTGACTGCCTCCCAATGCTGCTTTCCAGGCCTACTCATGAATCTGCTCACAACTCCCACTGCATGTGCAATGTCTGGCCTTGTACACACCATAGCATACATCAAGCTACCAATAGCTGAGGCATAGGGCACCTTGCTCATATGGTCCATTTCTTCTTCTGTCTTCGGTGACTGTTCTTTGCTTAGTTTGAAATGGCTCCCCAAGGGTGTGCTCACTGGTTTAGCTTCATTCATGTTGAACCTGCTGAGAACTTTCTTCACATACTCTGATTGTGAAAGCTTCAATGTACCATTAGCCTTATCTCTAATGATTCTCATACCAAGGATTTGCTTTGCAGCTCCCAAATCCTTCATTGCAAATTGTTTGGACAATTGCTTCTTCAGATTATTAATCTTCTCAATGTCAGACCCTGCAATAAGCATATCATCCACATACAACAGTAATATGATGTAAGAATTGTCAAAAGACTTAACATAGCAACAGTGATCAGCTTCACATCTCTTGAACCCAATTCTATGCATAAAACTGTCAAACTTCTTGTACCACTGTCTAGGAGCTTGTTTAAGGCCATACAAGCTTTTTCTCAGTTTGCAGACTAGATTCTCTTGTCCCTGAACAATGAACCCTTTTGGCTGAATCATGTAAAGGTCTTCCTCCAAGTCACCATGAAGGAATGCTGTCTTCACATCTAACTGCTCAAGATGTAAGTTTTCTGCAGCCACCATTCCTAGTACAAGTCTGATTGTTGACATTTTCACAACTGGAGAAAATATCTCTGTGTAGTCAATGCCCTCCTTCTGCTGGAACCCTTTAACAACTAATCTGGCCTTGTAACGTTTACTATCATCATGCTCATTCTTTATTCTGTATACCCACTTGTTGTGCAAAGCCTTCTTTCCTACTGGCAATTCAGTCAATTCCCATGTCTGATTCCCTAACAAAGAATCCATCTCATCCTTCATGGCTAACTCCCACTTGCTTGAATTCTCATCTTGCAAGGCTTCATCATAACACTCTGGCTCACCGCCATCAGTCAACAGGAGATAATTTAAAACAGGTGAATAACGCTGCGGAGGTCTAATGTTCCTGGAAAATCTGCGAACTTCAACTACAGGTGTACTCAGATCTACCTGTGAATTTACATTCTCCTTATCTTCTTCACCCTCCTTCTGGACAGTACTTTCAGTCAATTCATCTAAGTTGACAAACTTAGATTTCTTTTGATCTATCTCTGTAACATCTGACACTACAGTTGACCTGTCCTTGTACATAACCTGTTCATTAAATATCACATTTCTACTTCTGATGATTTTCCTGTTTTGTTCATCCCAAAACCTATAGCCAAATTTCTCATCACCATAGCCAATGAAAAAACATATTTTTGACTTTGCATCAAGTTTGCTACGAGCATCAGAATCAATATGAACATAAGAAACACAACCAAAAACTTTTAAATGTGAAAACTTCACCTCTTTACCGCTCCAAACCTCCTCAGGAAGTCTGAACTCCATGGGAACTGATGGTCCTCGGTTTATCAGGTAAGCTGCAGTGCTAACAGCATCAGCCCAAAAAGTTTTTGGTAGTCCAGCATGCAACCTCATACTTCTAGCACGCTCATTGAGAGTTCTGTTCATGCGCTCAGCCACACCATTCTGCTGTGGTGTCCCAGGAATGGTCTTCTCCATCCTAATTCCCTGTGCAGCACAATACTCATTGAACCCTCCATCTATGTACTCTCCTCCATTATCTGACCTCAAACATTTTACTTTCAAACCTGTTTCTGTCTCAACCATGGTCTTCCACTTCTTAAAAGTTTCGAATACATCAGATTTATTTTTCAGAAAATAAACCCATACCTTTCTACTTGAGTCATCAATAAAAGTGATGTAGTACCTTGAACCTCCTAGGGATGCAACCGGAGAAGGCCCCCACAAATCAATGTGTACTAGTTCCAATTTTTCAGCCTTCGGTGTCCTGCCAGTTTTCAAGAAGCTTACCTTTTTTTGTTTTCCTAAGATGCAACTTTCACACATGTCAAAATCAATGGATTTCAATTCTGGTAGTTTTCCTTTTGACAACAGCATCTTCATCCCTTTCTCACTCATGTGACCAAGTCTACGATGCCATAGGCTTGTATCAGTACTTGCATCAGCAACTGCAATTGTGTCTCTTGGACATGAGGTCATATACAAAGTACCAGTCTTCTTTCCACGAGCCAATACCCTAGCTCCCTTTGTAACCTTCCAAGTACCACCAACAAATAGTATTGCATGTCCTTCATCATCAAGTTGTCCAACAGAAATTAGATTCCTCCTCAGGTCAAGAATATGTCGAACCTTCTCCAGTAACCAAACAGACCCATTGGGCAACGATATCCGGACGTCTCCCAGACCCACAACATCCAAGGCTGAACCATCAGCCAAATACACCTTACCAAAATCACCTGCAACATAATTCTGTATGATTTCTCGGTGTGGAGTGGTATGAAACGAAGCTCCTGAATCCAAAACCCAATCATCAAGTGGACTGTCTACTGCAAGAAGTAATGCATCATGTACCTCTTCTGTTACAACATTAGCAGAATCATCTTCATTCTTCTTCTTAGGGCTTTTGCATTGCCTTTTAAAGTGACCTGTTTTCCCACAATTCCAGCATTGTACTTGTTGGCCTGATCTAGATTTGCTTCTGTTCCGATTAGAATTTCTAGAATTTGATCTACCCCGATTTGAATATCTGTCATTACCTTTACCTCTTGTCTCAAGGTTTAGGGCAGAACCAGATCCTGAGGTTTCACCTGCATCTCTTCGGCGAATCTCCTCAGCCAGAATTAAATCTCGTATATCATTGTACTTGAGCTTTTCCTTTCCCGTAGAATTGCTTACTGCCTTCCTCATTGCCTCCCAACTGTTTGGCAAAGAAGCCAAGACGATCAGAGCACGAATCTCATCATCAAAATCAATTTCTACAGACGACAATTGATTTGTGATTGTATTAAATTCATTCAGATGTTGTGCTACTGATGCATTCTCTGTCATCTTCAAATTGAACAACTTCTTCATCAAATGCACCTTATTGTTTGCGGACGACTTTTCATACATACCGGACAAAGCCTTCATCAAATCTGTTGTGGTCTTCTCCTTTACAACATTATGTGCAACAGACCTAGACAGAGTTAACCTAATAACTCCTAGAACCTGTCTGTCAAGAAGCGCCCATTCCTCAGCCTTCATACTCTCAGGTTTTGTCCCCAAAAGAGGCAGATGCAATTTTCTCCCATAGAGATAATCTTCAATCTGCATCCTCCAATACGCAAAGTCTGTGCCATCAAACTTTTCTATTCCAGACGCCTTTCCTGCTTCCTCTGCCATTGCTCCCACTCAAACCTAACCCTAGGCTCTGATACCAGTTGTAGGGAATTAAACCGAATTCCCAACCCGTGAGAAACAAAATTAAAGAAAACACACGCCAAAGAAAAGATAATCACACGCACAAGACAGTATTTACGTGGTTCGGCAATTTGCCTACATCCACGGAGTTGCAGGGATATCACTATTATCAGGGAAGAATTCAGAGTACAACCTGGCGGCTACAATATTCTCTCTATATATATAACACGACAACCCCACCACACTAAAAAACCCTAATCATAAAGGGTGGTTCCACAATGGGCTAAACGGCCCAACAGGCCTCAATAAATCTCCCATTAAAAAGCCATGCAATATTATTCGGGTCGGGTCGTCAAATTGGATCAAACAAAACTAGGCTCCACAAAGCCCAACAAGAGAGAGAGAAAGAGAGAGAGAGAGAGAGGAGCACATGATCCGTCACTCACAAGGTTAAATTAATTAAAGTGGGCAACTAGGTTATATCCTAGTCTTATTTGATCGGCACCCACCCCCAAAGGTTCCTTTTGTTTTTTCACTATGTAACATGTAACCAAAAACATTAAGGAAATATTTTTTGTGTCCAAAGATTTATTAATTCTCCATATCTGTTGCGCTGCAGAAGGAATTCTAAGCAGATCCAAAAAAATGCACATGGGGCTGCACCGAACCCCGAGGGAACCACATGATCTGTCACCCACATGATCTTTTCAATTCATATATAGTTTTATCTATATCTTATTCATGCATGTTTTTAAAATAATACATATTTATTAAATTGAGTTTTTAAAATATTAATGTAAGTATGATATGGTACTATTGAGTTATAAAATAATATATGATGATATCATCATAAAATAATACAAGTTGATATTATTATCCTAAAATAGTCTGAGCATATATAAGTTTTGATTTCTTCTCATTGTTTATTATAAATACAAGACTACTTGGATTTCTCTTTACATTATATATATTTGATATTTTACATGATATTTCTCAGATCCATTTAGGTCATGATTATTTGTTTCACTCTTGCTTACAAAGAATATCTGTCAAATTTCATGTCATTAATTATTTTATTATAAATTGTATGATTGTGATCATTTTAAGGGGTATAATGTCTTAAAACCATGAAATATCATAGAATCTCTATTAAGAATATATATTGCCACATCTTTATACCACGAGTCACCTAATTCATAAAAAATATATTATCAATTTAGGATCTCACTTATAGGTTAAATCAATTATCGATCTAATGACTAATGCAATATTCTCTCAATATTGAGAATTTATTTAACATAGTAGCTAGGAGAATTTGTGACAACTTGATAGTAATTCAATCATATAACCCTTCATAACTCTTATTTAATATATAACCATATATACTAATATATCAATTATGAAGTAGTGCAATACTACGACTTTTGATAAATTGTCTAAACCTATGAACTAATTATAAACAAACTTCTCAACTGTGACCAAGATAAGATGAGTATATTTAATGAGTGAAATTTGCTCTTATATTTTTAATAAGTTTTTATATATTATATAAAAATTATTACTATCTTTTTATTTAAAAAAAAAAAAAAAAAAGAGTTTGTATGTATTGAAACATATCTGATTATTACTCAAAAAGTACTATTTCATAACTTATAAATAACTCTTTTAGATACTTTTTAGTAGTTATCACCTTTTAACCCAATTAACATATTAAGGACCCTTGCAATCAATTCTAATAAAAATGTGTTAAGTTTTGGTGTTTTGATAGCTTTTTGATCACCAAAGCAATCCGAGATAGAGGAGAGATTCTTTGGAATCCATGGCAAAAGATGTCCGGCCAAGGCGTCCGGACAAAATGGCGGCGGAACAATGATCCGGACAACATATCTGGACAGGATATGCTATCATTCGGGTGTGAGGTTCACAAGCATTGTGTGCTTCAACCTGAGGAAGTCCGGATAGGAGAGCGCGCCACATGTCCTCTTGGGGAAATCCAAATGGAGTTGATCCGAATAAAGCCTTGCGCACTCCGTGTCATCCAGGAGAGGGGTCCTTACAGCTTGCACACGCAGACCGTCCCCCTTTGCGCAGCATAGCTCAGTCCGCCCGAAGAGGAATTCCATGCGCCGACATTTTACATCCGGATATCTCATAGCCGGATGGGAGAGGAGGACATTTCAACTTCTCCGGTCAAACATATCCGGATCTACTGGTAGCACCTACTCGGTCAGACATGCACACTACAGTGTTCTCCTGAAGCTTCCTGATATTTCCGACCGACATGTCGAGATATTTTGGGATATTTTGCTTTAGATATTTGTTGTCTAAATTCCCAAAGTCTCCTTGTAATCCACCTATCATAGGATTCCTTAGTCTTTAAGCAAGGAAAATGGCGAATAACCTTATATATATAGTTTGTAATTTTCTTTAAGGGAGATCGATCAATCTATTATGTAATCAGTAGAAGGAAGAAATATATGGTACAGAGCACTTGCTCTGTTTTCCTTTGATATATATTTTCCTGTTAGTTTTCTTACTAGCCAAACAAGCTCTGAGGAAGTTTCCTTAGAGAATGAGTGGCTAGACTTTTAGTTCCTTGGAGTTAAGGTAGCCGGGAAAGGTTCCAAGTGCATAAATTAGTAGCTTTGTGGTTTCAACCATTAATGAAGAGAAAGTGTGTTCCTTTAATGATTTCTATGTTTTTAGTTAACTTAAAACACCTTCAAGTCATTTGAGCCAACACTTGGTAAGGCCAGTGATCTCCGTCCATGGAGATGCACTTGTTTATCTCTTGCGAGCTTTTGGGAAGTGACTTGGAGGTAGGATTTTCTAGAATTGCCAACACTTGGTAAGCTTTTGGACTCCAAGGAGACATCCATTAGTTATCTCTTGCGAGCTTGAGAAGGGAAATCCAAGGTTAAAGATCACCTTGAATGGCAAATGCTAGGTGAGAGGCACGAGCCATTACAAGTTGCATCAGTGAGAGGGAATTAGAGCTGGAATCCATTTAAAGGATACCTCTGTATAGCACCGGTTAGAGAATTGACTACATATTAATTCTCTAATGCGAGGAAACGAACCAAATGACCGGAGCTCTATTTTTGCATCAGGAATCTCCCCTGTGAACCTAAATCTCCAAGGAATGTTTTTCTTCATAAGTAATTTCTATTACTTTCTTTTTGGTTAATTTAAGACAAAACCTTTTTCACTTAAACATCTTTATGTTTTCTTTTAAAGCTAACCTTGAAATGAAGAAGCACCAATTTACTTTGAATTTGTATCAGTTTTGAGTTGAAAACCCTTCCCAGTGAACGATCCTAAAGCCACTATGTTATAGTAGCTTTGTCTTTGCTACCCTAGTTCATGGTGTAATAGGTTATAAATTTTGTTGATTACTCTCTCAATCAAAGAGCACCAGCTGGATATGAATCCGCTGAGACACCAATTGGGACAAACGAGTCAATATCCTAAATTGGAGATTTTATTTTTTATTTTTTATTTTTCATTTATTATAGTAAAGCTAAGCTGAAGATTTTAATTTCTTTTTAATCAACATTTTCCATACCAACAGTCAATGAGCAAACATAGAAAAGCTAACACCCATAAAAAAAGAAATTCAAGGAAATTTTGGTGAATCTAATGCCAAGATTTGTTACCAAACCCCACAATTCAAAGATCGGTCAAAAAGCTATTCTATATCAATACGGTGGAGTAGGTAGATGGATGTTGATTGATTGATTGTCTCAATTCAATGGTCGGTCAAAAGCATTTTTATATCATTTGGGCCGATTTGGTGGAGTAGGTGGATGGATGTTGATTGATGGATTGTCTTAATTTTTTCTTTTCTATTTTATTTGTTGAAATTTTATTCCTTAAAACCAACTTAAAAGGCATAGTAAAATAAGCATTCAAGCTATTAACTTGGAATTACAAGAATCATTTTCAATGATTAGTATTTTTAATTTTAAAAAGTAACTGAAAAAACAAAAGTTATGCTTAATTAAGAAAAACACCAAAAAGGAGAGGTGAATTGGGTTTTTAAAATATTTTCAATCACAACAAATTTAAACAAAATATAAGCAAAGTAAAAGGATAGAGTTTAGAGAATTCAAACTCGAGTTTATAGTGGTTCGGCACTTCCTTGCCTACGTTCACTCTCCTCAACCTCCTAACCGAGTGAGGGTTCCACTAACTTGAAACTTCAACTAAGCTTCCAATCTTCTTACACTTTGATTCCGGCTCCAATGGGCTCTTACTCAACCTCTTCAAGATTCAACCCTCTTGAAGGCTTTAACACTCAGATCTTTACAAGATATAATCCCTCAACCTAGCTTAAGGATAACTCAAATACAAGACAAAGCTAGGATGACACACAAGAGTGCACTAAAAGATATGCAAGTGGTGATTTAATGCACAATGAAAGAAATGAGAGCTTTTTGATCAAAAACAGGTAGGTAGGCTATTGAATGCAAGTGTTCTCTTATCAATAAATGAAGTGGAGTTCTCAATTTATAGGTTTCTAAGTTCGGGAGTCAAAAACAACAAAAGGTAACCTCGTCCGGTCAAGTTAGGGGTCGACCGATTCACTAGCCGTTAGAGCATTTAATGCATGATAGGTTACCGTTGCCTTAACCAGACCTCGACCGGTCCTCAACCGGTAAGAGAAACACCTCGATCAGGAAGAGAAGGCTACTGGGAGAGAGAAAAGGTTTTTGACCTCCCTTGACCAGTCCTTGACCGGACGACCATAACCGGTCGACCGATTCCTCAACCGGTTGAGCCGGTTGGCCATAGCCTCGATCGGTTGAGCCTTTTTGGCCCCGAAAACCTTTTTTTTTTTTTTTATTCATTTCTTTTCTAACACTTAGGCAAGGTCTTTAGGTAAATTATTAAGCCAATTATAAAATATTTTGCCTAAGGTACATTAGTTATAAACTCGGGTTTTAATGAATCAAAGTTTTAAAGAATAAACCGAGTTTTTTAAGATGCATGAAACGTATGAAAATCCTAAGTGCACTCATGCATTCATCTTACATTAGTTTCCTATGATTACAAGTCTTCCAAGCGTCTCGATCTTGTATCCATTTGGTCCTTTAATGAATTTTCGAGTTTATACCTGAGATTCTTAAACATTTAAACCAATTAGTTACTTAACCATGGTTTGTTATCATCAAAACCTGATTAGGAGAACCCTTAGGCTAACAGTAACCACTAGAATTAAGATTTAATTATGATTATGAAAATGGTAGTTTTTTACGTTTTCATAATGATATTATTTTTTACATATTAAATTTTTGGATTGTTACGTTACTTTTCTTTAATTAGGATGTCTAAAAAAGAAAAAAAAATAAAATCATTAATAATCTTATTTCCATCACTATTCAGAGTTTTTACTTTTTTATTGTGAATTTGAAAATTAAATTAAAAATACTTTTGATGATGTTTATATTCGAACATTATGTTTCGTTCTAGAAAAATATTTAAAAAGAAAAAAAATATAAAAAAAAATTATTTTCTCATATTTGATTATACTATAAAAAAATAGAAAAGAAAATCAAATATAATTAAAACTAATTAGAAACTTATGTATTTTTAAATTATTTAATTTTTATATTGATGAATTAAAATAAGTTTGAAGTAGTAAATAAAAATAATTTTTTAAATTTTAATCTATTTTTTATTTTCCTTCATTTTTTATATCTTTATACCTTTTCTTTGTATTTTCTTTTCCTTTTATTTTTCCTCAAATTTTTTTGGAAACCAAACATAGTCAAAGTGTTTATAGTAGAAGTGTTTTTTTTTTAAATGGTTTTAAGAAAATCACTTATCAAATATTAATTTTTCCAAAAAACATTATAAGTAGTTTTCCAACACATTTAGTGATTTTTCATATTTTTTATAATATTTCCTAGATTTTATCAAATACTTCAATTTTTTAAAAACATTTTTTAAAGTATAAACATTTCTTAAGATCATTATCAAAACAACTCTATCCATCAAAACATACTATTTGAAAATCATAATAAATATTCTGTGAATAATTTGAGTGGGCATCAATTTTCTTTTCTTTTCTTTTCTTTTATTTTTTGTAACCCGGAGTTTTGGGTTGAGGTTGATATTAACACCAAAGGCCTCATTTTTGGAATTTAGTTAACACAAAATTCCTTTTCAAGTTGATATTATTATATGTAATCTTATGGAGTCCATTTCATCTTCTTTGAATCAATGTATGTGCACGGTGGACTCAAGATTCCGGCATAATATCAAACACCAAGTGAAGACAATTTTTTTTTCTTTTTTTCTTTTTAATTATTATTATTATTATCAATTTGGCAGAGTCGGTGGGTAGATTTGGTGGAGTCGGATACTGCCAAAAAAGCCGACATTGAGAGTGTATGGCCAAAAGCCAAAAGGATGATGTCTACCATTCTTTCTTTTCCACTTTTATTTATTGAAATTTTAATCCCTCCAATGAACTTCACAACCATCTTAAAATAATTAGGATAATTTTCAATAATTAACATTTTTTTGAAAAAAAAGTAATTATTAACTTAGAACCTATTTGAGAGTGATTTTTAAAAATATTATTAGCTTAAAACATGTTTTTTTTTTTAAATAAAATAAAATAAAATTTAGCGTATAATAAAATTCAAGAAACATTTTTTTTAAATCTAAAAAATCACTTAAATTATGTTTGATAGTAATTTTAAAAAATGTTTTTAACATTTTTAATACTGTAACTTTCAAGTATTAGAAATGCTAGAAACGTTTTTTAAAAACACTATCAAACAAAATAGTGTTGAAAATCACTTATAATGTTTTTTAAAAAAAGATTTGATATGTGATTCTCCTCATCAATTTGTTGTGGAGTTCATGGCCGAGCTTTTTGTGCTTGAATGAAGTTGATGAGCTCCAAAGAAGCCAACTTATCAAATAGAAATTGAAGCAAAGCTGAGAAGAGTGTGTCCCCTATTGTAAAAGGAATTGGGCTAGATTCAATACAAGAAAAATGAGGGTAAATTATTGTATGAAATATGAACCCATGCAAGATTTTTTAAACCCTCAATGAAGGGTGGATTCATTAGTTGATCATAGGGTCTAACAATAATCATACAATAAACCTGAAGTAATTAACTATTTAATATAAAAGATTAATTTCCATTTAAGTATACAAATCAATGAAGTTATTAATTTATTAATAGAAGGGTATAAAAGAAGGAAAATCAAAAAAATAAATTTAAAATTAATAAATTATTTTTATATGTTACTTTATGCTCATTTCACTTATTTAACTTCTAAATAATTTGAAAATGTATAAGTTATTAACTAATTTTAATCATATTTTACTATCTTTGATATTTTTACGGTACAATCAAATATGAAAAAATAATTTTTTAAAATATTTTTTTTCATTATGGAGCATAACCTAAATCTTTGATAGTAATATGGATTCACTAATTGCATATTACAAAAGAACGTCAATCCCTTGATAGAGACTAATTAAATTACTTGATCACTTATCTAAGATGGCATATTGTTATATAAAATCTAAAAAGATTAAATGAAATATAATCAAGAAGACAAGAAAATATATTTTCATACAAATGATCAAAAAGGGCAATGATTCAAGATGAATTGACAAAGATTCCATTTTTGATCAGCATACTATGTCTCCAAATTTCGTCTCCCCCTTGATCAATGAGTTTGACCTCCCCATTTTTGGTGAGTTCAATCTTGGGCCCTTAATGCCACTTCTTTGTGTGCATACCTAATTATTGTTTGGTAATCCATGTTCACTAATTGCACATAGAAGAACATAATTAGTCCCTTGAAACAAAACTAATTAAAATGATCAATCATCTTCTAAGATGCCATGTTACATAAAAGGTAACAAGATTATGCCACTTTTTTTAAAAAAAATTTCCTTAGGGTGTGAATGTCAAAGAAGTCGCATCAATTGCCTAGGGAATAAGTGCCTGCAGATGTCACTCCTTGGTCCCCAGTATGCTTGAAACAAATTGGAGACTGATCAGTTTCTTACAGTATCAGAAGACAGTAGCCACAGCTACAACTAACCACTAAAAAAGATTGAAGAACATTAAGCTGCCAAGGAGTAGTGACCCAACAAGGATCAAGGTAGACTTATCTGGGCCTGTCTGCAAGCCTTTTGCTCTGTCTTCCACAGGAGAGTAGAAATCTCTTCTGCCAACGCATTGTCTGTATAAATGGCTACTGCACAGAAGCAATCCTCTTTATTCTCCTTGTCAACAGTCCGTCCAATCCGAAGTTCATTATTGGAGATTTGCCAATCTGTGTTGGTTACCAATCAAGAAAAACCTGGTAGAATTAGCATAGAATATGTAAAAACTGGAAAATCACCATGTTAATTTTAGCAGGCCATTCAAACATGTGGTTTTGGCCTCTTAATTATTCAACAAGTATATTCTATATGATTTTCAGCTACTAGAGAAGTATGAAAAAGAAAATTATGAGAATATCAACCAGTGGAAACTAATGTCCTCAAGTAACTTCTCTCAATATCCTTTTCCTTTGTGACGATATTAAAGACCTTCAGTTACAAGTTGCAACTTAATTTTCATCTCTGGACTTAAAATGTGAACATACTAGAGTCTGATAGTAACTTGACCCAACCAAGCAAAGGCCATCCGTACTTCATCCCATTGAGGTTGGTCAATGGAATTGAGTCACATAAAATGCTCATCTTCAGTATTTGGGCTAACTATTCGTCAAATATGCTCTCAAAACGAACTTTCCTGATATTGAATAAGCTCAAAATATAGAAGAGTAAATTTTCTAAAGCATGAAGATGAGGAATAAGTTCAAAATCATTATTTCTATACAAAATAAGAAAGTTCGATGAGAGAATTGCACTCGACTACTTCAAGATAATAACAACATCAAAATAAAAAACAGAATGACAAAGTCTTATAGTCAAGACAATTTGATTAAAATATTCTTCATGGGAGTTCTGTGGTATAGACCTTCATTTAGACTTGGATTTTTTTAATTTTCTTTATGAATAAACAATTGGCTCTTGCTCAAATGAAAAATGAGAACCAATGCTCATAGTCATAGGCAGAAGAGTGGGCATGGCGATGTCAATTTTGCAAGTGATCATGTAGTCATATCAAACTTTGTTCTCATAATAAGTCTTCTATGCTGATCCTTGTTGCTTAATATGAGACACATAAAAGAAAAGAAAAGAAAAAGTAGAGATTAATTTATTTTGATATCGAAGGGAGCAAAGTAACAACATGCACATTACATATGTAGCCTACTAAGAACATATTATGACGTGGGTAAGATTCAATACATATTTCAATAACCATGAAATATCTAAAAATGTATATACATATTCTTATAGGAGATAAACACACAAGTAGTTAAGAGTCATCTCTGCCTATTCAAAAAGGTAAATTGAAGATGTCATGAAAATATGATAACTGGCTTCATTACAATGTGAATTACCAAGGATCAATCTTTCTTTACTCTTTTTCTCTTTATTGGAAAATTCTTAAATAAATAAATATAAAACAAAACAAAACAGAGAATGCTACACAACCAAATTCCCAACAACAAGACTAGAAAATGAATTATGCAGACATGCAACTATAGAGATTGTTAGAGATTTTGAAACATGAGTACTTGGACAGCTACTTTATGAATTAGAACTTAACTTTTCTAAAGAAAATAAGTTTAAGCATAGAACAAATTACCTGATTGTATATTGATGCAGTACCACTTTCATTAAGATAATAGATCATTGATTACTATTTTTGGAGTTGAGAGAGGGCAATTGCATGTATAAAAGATCATGGGATTATGTTTCCTCTGTAACTTGAATTTGCTTGTCAATAACCCGTCCAATAGTCCACCTGGGACGTGAGTTGGTTGCAACGACAGATTTGAAGTTCACATAGGTTGGAAGACAAGCCCTCTCTGTGAAACAACAATTCTCGACAATCCCCTAAACGCAGCTTCTGCAGAGATGAATGGGTATGTGCCAACAATCTGAGCTTGGAACAATTGTGAATCAAATGGGACATCGACTCGAGAGGAGCAGTTGGATGTATACAAGATCATAGCACCCATTGATTTCCAATTTATGAAGAGCTGTGGGATCCCCCTCTGAAATCGAAATGCAGAGCTTCTCAAGCCCCTTAAGACCATTGATTGTGAAATTAGTCAACTTGGGGGAGATGTCCAATATTGAGAAGGATAACGGGAGAGAATTATCATAGGTATTATGAGAATTGAAAGAAAGCTGAATGGAATAAAATTGAAAACAAAGTGAAACAAAGGTTTCTTGAACTTCTGAAAGACTTTATTTTCTTGAGATTTCTTCTTCTTTGTGAGAAGTGATTCAACATATTTATATGTATTTGAAGTTAGTTATACTTTATAACTAATTATTTAACAATACTAGAACTAATCATCTAGATACAGGTTTCTAACTAATTTGGTTTAGTTACAACTGCACATGGCTTAACAGGTACCACCATTGATCGATAGATTTTCAAGGATAGAGTGATGACATTTGAACAACTCAGGTAGAAGAAGGTCCAATTTGGAACAGTTAGAGATTGATAGTGATTTCAATGTTATGGGTAAGCCAACTTTCCTCGGGGATCTGGAAAAAGAGCAATCACAAATTTCCAAACCGTACATGTTGGTTTGTAGGAATTCGTCCTCTAGTAGAGACTTCACAGAATCACAATTTTTAATGAAGAGATTGTGGGGTATCACTGCAAGTTGCTTCAACTGAGAGACATCTGAAATTTCAATTTCTGAAGTTTGAAGAGCTGTGAAGCCACAAGTTTCCCTTTTCAAGAGCAATCTACGAACAACAGGAACATTGAGTGTAGGCACAAGTAGCTGCGGACAATTTTCAACGTAAAGTTCCTTCAATGAAGGAAGGTGTATTGGTAATTCCCCAATGAGTTGGTGACACATCACTATAGAAAGCTCCTGGAGACGAGGGAATTCTCTATGTCTGCTTCCACGACATAACCATTTCTCCCAATTGGACATTTGATAAAATGAAGAATTTGTAGGGATGGGGAGGAGGGCTGAGGAGAGGAAGAAGAACTCCCATAAAACTCACCACCGTTATAGTTCAAATTTAATTATGAAATTTATTACCCTAATTAATTTTATATTAAAAAAATATATGACTGAAAAGCATCAAATTATGAAAATTATTGTTTTCTATATTTTTATAATGATATTACTTTCTACATATTGAAAATTTTTATGGTTAGATGATTTTCTTCAAGTGGGATGCCATAAAAAATCATTATTAATACAAATATGATGAATGATTCAAGTGAGCATAAATTTTTCTTTGTAGTATGGAGTGTTGAAATTTGGACTCCAAACCCCTTGTTGTTGTGCACAGGTAATTAAATAAATTTAGAAAAAAGAAACATAAAAGTTTAATTATATAAGAAATCTTTTCTTATATATAATATAAAAACTCTCCAAAACTTGTATTGAAAATGTAATAAATTTTAAAAATTAAATAAAAAAATTGAGGTATTTAAAAAACTTTTGCATGCATTTGGTAAAACTTAATATTTATTATTTAATGGCTTAAATTAATTTTAAATTAAATTATTTTTAAGTTGTTAATTTAAATTTATTATTGATTTATTTTTATTTTAAGTGTTAAGGTTGTTTGGTAAAATTAATCTGAAATTTATTTTAAATTATCAAACTAACAAATTTATCCTTGTTAGTTGTAATGAATATTTATCATTATTAATTTTAAGTTATATTAATTTTTACTAATTTTAAGCAATATATTTGTTTATTAAATATCTAACCTTAAAATATTGTAAATTTGTAAGATACACTTAAAACAATTATGATAAAAAATAAAATAAAATAAGTCATGGATGTAAAGCCATGGTTGTTAATATTATTTTACAATATATTCTATAAATATTTTCTTTAATTATTTTTTATTTGAAATTTAATTTTATAATAAAAGTTTTTATTTTCTAAAATAACTAATATAAAAAAATTAAAAATTAATAAAATAAATAAATTTATTATATATGGGATATGCATATTCTACATCTTATCTTAGTATTAATATATATCATCCCCTCCTTTATTTGAACTCATGTTATGTAAAAAGAATGAATTTTCGTACAAATGATAAAAAGGCAATGATTTGAGATGAACAGAAAGAAATTCCAAAAGCCCGTCTTCCATATGAAAGAGGAAATCTTCTTCTAACACTTTGTCTCCATAAATGGCTACTTTGAAGAAGCAATCCTCTTTACATGACTCTTTACACTTCTCCTGATCAACCAATCTGTGTTGTTTAATTCTTTCAACTCCACTTCATCCTTCGCTTTCTTCGCTTCATCTTCATCTGCTTGGCAACTCCACTTCATTCTCATCTCAAGAACAAAGTTACCATTGTCGAGCGTAGCAGCATGAGTAACCCCTTTAACAGCGGACTGAGTTCTCCAAAGCACATATCCTCCCTTGTCAACAAGTTTGAACTCCCCATTTTTGGTGAGTTCAATCTTTGTACCCTTCTGCCACTTCTTTATCTGCATACCAAATTATTGTTTGGTAATTCATGTTCACTAATTGCATATAGAAGAATATAATTAGCCCCTTCAAAAAAAAAATTAATTTGATCAATCATCTTCTAAGATGGCATGTAACATAAAAGGTAACAACATTATGCTACTTTTAAAAATTTTTCCTTTGGGTGTCAATGTCATAATGTGGGTACAAAATGACAGTAGAGGAACAAGTACATTGATAAAAATTAAAAAAGAAAAATTAGAAATTTATTCAGAGAAGTAGCATGGATTGCCTAGGGAATAAGTGCTTGCAAATGTTACTCCTTAGTCCCCAGTATGCTTGAAACAAACTGGAGACTGATCAGTTTCTTAAAGTATCAGAAGACAGAAGCCCAACTATAGCTAACCACACAAAAAGATGGAAGAACACTGAGCTGCCAAGGAGTAGTGACCCAACAAGAATCAAGGTAGACTTATCTGGGCCTGTCTGCAAGCCTTTTGCTCTGTCTTCCATAGGAGAAAAGGAATCTCTTCTGCCAACACATTGTTTGTATAAATGGCTACTGCACAGAAGCAATCCTCTTTACGAGACTCTTTAAAATTTCTCCTTTTCAACAGTGCATCCAATCCGAAGTTCATAATTGGAGATTTGCCAGTCTGTGTTGTTTAATTCTATGAACTCTATTGCATTCTTCTCTGCTTCCCCTTCATCTGCTTGGCAACTGGGCATTGGAAAATTTGGTCTTTAAAATCTGGAGCCAAGAAAGAATGCCTACACAGGCACTCATATCTGAACAGCCCCCTCTCCTCATCAAACAATACAATAGCTGTTGAATCCACAAATCCCGCCGCCATGGCCACTTGCAGCTGCACTGCAATTGTCATCAGTAATTGCCTGTAGAACATACCAAGAAGTATTAATGCAGTTCCAATGGTTTGCAGTGTTCTGTTTTCGGTGCTTATATAATCAAAATCAAGTGTTGTCTTGTAGTAATATCACTTCCAAAGTCTCTATCTTCTGATAAGAGGCTAACTTATGTGGCAAGATGGTATCAGTGGGATTCTTGAAGCACGCCCAGGCATAAATAACTAAAGCCATATTTTCAAAAAAAAAAATTGGTTACCAATAATAGAATTAGCATAGAATATGTAAAAACTGGAAAATCACCATGTTAATTTGAGCAGGTCATTCAAGTACATGTGGTTTTAGCCTCTTAAATATTCAATCACAAGTACGTTCAATATGATTTTGAGCTACTAGAGAAGTATGAAAAAGAAAATTATTAGAATGTCAATCAGTGTTGAAACTAATTTCCTCAAGTAACTTCTCTCAATATCCTTTTCCTTTGTGACAATACGGTTACAAGTTACAACTTAATTTTCATCTCCGAACTTACAATGTGAACATACTTGAGTTTGACTGTAACTCAACCCAACCAAGCAAGGGTCATGCATAGTTGATACCATTGATGTTGGTTAATGGAATTGAGTCACGGGCTAGTCACAGGCTAGTCCAGCTTGACTAGTAGTCAAATATGCTCTCAAAATGAACTTTCTTGAGATTGAGAACAAACCTTGTATCATAAAAAGTTCAGAAACATAAATCTGGAGAATATTTAATATAGTCAACAACCAACTCTTCTTCATAAGAGGTGGTGAATTAGCTCATAATATAGAAGAGTAAATTTTCTAAAGCATGAAGATGGGGAATAAGCTCAAAATCATCATTTCTATACAATATCAAAAAGTTCAATGAGAGAATTGCACTCAACTACTTTAAGATGATAACAACATCAAAATAAAAAACAGAACCACAAAAGTCTTATAGTCAAGACAATTTAATTACAATATTCGTCGTGGGAATTTTGCGATATAGACCTTCATTTAGACTTGGACTTTATAATTTTCTTCATGAATAAACAATTGGCTCCTGCTCAAATGAAAAATGAGAACCAATGCTCATAGTCACAAACAGAAGTGTATATAGGCATGGCAATGCCAATTTTGCAAATGATCATTTGGTCATAGTCAAGACCTAAGAAAAGCCAAAACAAGAACAATAGAACATCAAAATTGGGACAGAAACATGTGTAGCAACTACATAACAAAGATTTGTGTCAATCTGCTCACCTTTTGAAGGTGGTCCACGAGGTTAGTGCAAAATAGACTGACTTTTTTTTACAGGGGCCCTCAATCAGTGCTAGCTGCTGAACCAAAAGAGAGTTCAGATAACTAAAAAATTCTATAAATTCAATACCATAAAATACCTCACATAAAAATGTTGCTTTTGGAACTATAGTTTTCCAAATGTTCCCAAATTTAAAAATACATTGGCATAAAGTTATTGATGTTTACCTCATATTTTTTTCTATGGTCATATCAAACATTGTTCTCATAGTAAGTCTTTCTATGCTGATCCTTGTTACTTAATATGAGACACAGAAAAGAAAAAAGTAGTGATCAATTTATTTTGATATCGAATGGAGCAAAGTCGTAACATGTATATTACATATGTAGCCAACTAAGTACATATTATGATGTGGGTAAGATTCAATACATATTTCAATAACCATGAATTACCTAAAAATGTATCCACATGTTCTTACAGGGGATAAATACACAAGTAGCTAAGAGTCATCTCTACCCATTCCGAAAGGTAAATTGTTGGTGTCATGAAAATATGATAATTGGCTTCTTTAAAATAGGAATTACCATGGGTCAATCTTTCTTTACTTCATTAGAAAATTCTTTAAAAAAAAAAAAAGAAAAAAAGAAAAAGACAGGATTGAGTATGCTGCATAACCAAATTCCCAATAAGAAGACTAAAAAATGAGTTATGGAGACATGCAACTGTAGAGATTGTTAGAAATTTTGCAACATGAGTACTTGGCCAACTACTTTATGAATTGGAACTTAACTTTTCTAAAGAAAATAGGTTTAAGCATAGAAAAAATTACATGACTGTATATTGATGCAGTACCACTTTCATTAAAATAACAGACCATTGATCACTATTTTTGGAGTTGAGAGAGGGCAATTGCATATATACAAGATCATGGGATTATGTTCCCTCTGGAACTCGATTTTGCTTATCAATAGCCCATGTACCACATTCTTCTCTGCTCCCCCTTCATCTGCTTAGCAACAGGGCAATTGAAAAAAAAATTTCTTTAAAATCCGTATCCAAGAAAGAATACCCATACATGCAACAATCTAGACCACCTCCCATCTTCATCAAGCAATACAATGGTTGTTAAATCCACAAATCCCACTACCATGGCTACCAGTGTCTATGCTGCAAATGTCATCAGAAATTTCCTACACAGACAGACCAAGAAGAAGCATTTGTTTTTAAAATCAGAAGCTTCTATATATAAGTAAAGCATCTTATACAATGAGTATAGATTTACCTTGTGTCTTTAAAACTTATATTTTAAAAAAATTTAAAATTTGAAAGAATAAGAGCCTATTGGACAAAGTTTTTAAAAATAATTTTTTTAAAAAAAAAAAAAAAAGAAAACAGTTTTAGAAAATTAATAACATTGTTTGGTTATTCTTCTTGATTTCACGTTTTTAAAAACAAAGTAAAATAAAGAATAACTTTTAGAAAATAAGTAAAAATTATTTTCATCTGTTTTTTAAAATAATAGAAAAACACATGCATTATATTATTTCTCTTCTACATAAAATCATCATTTGTCAATTAAAATTATCATTTGTTTTTAAAAAAATTGTTTCATAATTAAAAACAAAATTATTTATTTTTAATTAATATATAATTATGTATTTAATTTTTATTTTTTAATTAGACTTAACTTGAATTTGATTTCATATTATTATAAATTAATTTTATAAAATAAAAGTAATACATTGTTTTTAAAAATAATACAAATTCTTTAACCTAAACAACATTATTGTTTTTTGTTTTAAAAAACTATTTTTTAAAATATCTTGCCAAACATTCTAGTTTATAAAAAAATTTTAAAAAACTATTTTTTGTCTATTAATTTGAAAACAATTCTTAAAAATAAATTTTAGAAAACACTACCAAAATTTTTTGCCCTAAATTTTTTTTTATACCTTCATTTTTTTAAACAAATTTTAAAATTATTAATTTTTCAATGTAAATCTTTAAGAGTTAAAATACAAAAGTTACTATTATTTTATGATTTTAAAAACAAAAACCAGGAAGTACATACACTTAATTTTAGACTTAAGGAGGTCAAAACCTTAACAATGTAGGAGATTAAATGATTCTTGAACGGAGGCAAGGAATTAAGCAGACATATTCTTGAGATTAGAAATTTGGGTGGAACATAAATTTTGTAAAGAAAATAACTTTAAGCACACAACAATTACCTGCCCATGTGTTGGTGCGGTGCCACTTCCATTAAAATAGCACACGATTGATCAATATTTTTGGAATGTGAGATATATAACGCCATTCTTGCCCTTTCTCAAATTGGCACCGTTGTTCCAGTGAAGGACAATTGTAGACAAACAGATAAGAAAGGGAGTCTGGCAGTCTCTCTTTTGTCAAGTACTGGACCTTAGGGCAGCCGCTGATTCTTAAGGTTTCAAGAGTCGTGAGGTGGTGAAGACCCGCTTCTGTCAAGGATTGGAGCCTTCGGCACGACCAGATTCGTAATTCCTTGAGAGAGATAAGGCGTTGAAGAACAGATCCTGTCGAGAATTGGAGCTCAGGGCAGTTCCCGATGTGTAATTGTAGAAGAGAGGTGAGTTGTTGAAGCCCCCTGCTGTCAAGAGACTTGAGATTTGGAAGATTCCCGATTGAAAGATGAGTTAGAGAAGAAGGCAGCAGACACTCCTTGGGAAATAATTCCAAGCCTTCACATCCACCATAGATTTTGAAATGAGTAAGAGAGGTCAGTCTTTGCAAATCCCAGTCCAGCTGTGGAGTGAGTTGGTTGCAGGTCCATATTTCAAGTTCCCTTAGGTTGGAAGGCAAACCCTCTCTGTGCAACAACAATTCTGGACAATCCTCTAAACTCAGTTTCTGCAGAGATGAATGGGTGTGCGCCAGCAATTTGAGATTGGAGCAATTGCAAATCTCATGGCACATCGAATCGAGAGCGGGCAGTTGGATGTATACAAGATTAGGGCACCCATAGATCTTCAAATTACTAAGAGATGTGGGACCCCCCTCTGAAATCGAGATGCAGAGCTCCTCAAGCCCCCTAAGACCATATATTTCGAAATAAGTCAACCTGGGGAAGATGTCCAATATTGAGAAGGACAACGAGAGAGAATCACATGTACCGCCATTGATTGATAGATTTTCGAGGACCGGGTGATGGCATCTGAACAACTCAGGTAGAAGAAGGTCCACTCTGGAAAAGTCAGAGATCGATAGTGATCTCAATGTAGTGGGTAAACCAACTTTGCTCGGGGACCTGGAAAAAGAAGAGTCACAAATTTTCAATCTGTACATGTTGGTTTGCAGGATTTCCTCCTCTAGTAGAGACTCCACAGAATCACATTTTCTAATGTAGAGATTGTGGGGTACCACAGGAAGTTGCTTCAACTGAGAGACGTCTGAAATTTCAATTTCTGAAGTTTGACTAGCTGTGAAGAAGCCACAAGTTTGCCTTTTCAACTGCAATGCACGGGCAGCAGGAACGTTGAGTGTAGGCACAAGCAGCTGTGGGCAATTTCGAAGGTTAAGTTCCTTCAATGAAGGAAGGTGCATTGGTAATTCCCCAGTGAGTTTTGGACAGTCACTTATAGAAAGCTCCTAGAGACGAGGGAATTCTCCTTGTCTGCCTCCACAACATAACCATTTCTCCCAATTGGACATATCTTCAAATGATAGAGTGTGCAAGGATGGGAAGGAGGAATGCAACGAGGAAGAAGAATTCCCATAAAACTCACTACCCACCCTCACTACTCCACTCATTTCTGAGATCTTTATATGTTCAAGACAAGGTAGCTGCCCCAGTGGCGGCAATGTTGAGCAATTCCCACAATTTGAAAGCTGAAGGGACACGAGATTTGAAAATGATCCATCTCCAAGCCAATCTGGAAATGTTAGACCAGGATACCCTCCAATGGACAACTTTTTTAAATTTGGATGAGGTGTTAGCCTGTTAAGAATATCATCTGTTGCCCCACTTTGTCTAACATAATCCCCAATCCGGTAGTGACTCCAATTCAAAGATAACTCATCAAGGTATTTCTTATCCTTCATATGCGCCTGCAATGCATCCTCAACACCCACCACATTCTCCATTTTTGAAATTTCAAGTTTTCCTCTAATATCTGAAAGCTTCCACAATTCTCCAAATCTGAATCCACTTTCTCCGGCCACAGTAAAATTAGGCAATTTCTGCAAACTTTTTAATTGATCTATATCATTTGGCATTTCTTTCAATGAATTAGACCCACTAATATCAAGATAGCGCAAATTAATCAACTTCCTCATTTTTGAAGGCAATTCAAGAAGACACCTACATTTACTCAGCATCATTGTTTGTAAATTGCACAAACAACATATTGATTCAGGTAATCTTTCAATCATTGTTGTAGAGAGATCCAAGTAACGCAACTGTTTTAAATTGTGTATTGAATCAGGCACATCTTTTATGTAGTATTCACATAATGACAACACGCGCAAGGATTTAAATTTTGGTAATATATTTTGTAAAACTATTGTACTCAATAAATAAAAAGGATGGTGTCGTAATCTCTTCACCTCTAAGATTGTTCTGAGATGTTTGGCTTCACCAACAGACTCAAAAGTTTCAAATACAACTGCCTTGTCATCGTCACTTTTAAAGTGGAGAAAATGGCGAGCCTTATCAGATATTTTTTGCAGCTTACAATCTTCCAATCGAATGCAAAATTCTTGGGAGATATGTTGAGCCAAGTCATGTATTAGATCATGCATTACAAAGCATGATTTTTCTCCTCTAATACATTTTAGAAAGAATGACTTTTCTAAAAGTTCATTAAAATATGAATCACCTACCTCTTCCATTCTTCTGTTACTTTGTCCTGAGTGTAAAAGCCCTTCTGCCATCCATAATAGAATCAGCTTCTCTTTGTCAAATTCATAATCCTTGGGAAAAATTGAACAGTAAGCAAAACAACGCTTCACAGGAGGAGAGAGATACTGATAACTCAATCTAAGAGACGGAAGAATTTCATGATTAGTTTGGGAATGCCACGTTTCGCTATTCAAAATATCTTCCCATTCTCTTTTTTCGGCCTTGTAGTACAAGAGGCTTCCGAGTGCTTTAACAGCCAAAGGCAATCCTTGGCACTTGTCCACAATCTTTCTCCCTATGGGTTCAAGCTGTCGATAAGCGCTGGAGTGTCCGTTTGGAAATGCAAGTTTTGTAAATAGGGACCAACTATCTTGAGGGCTTAATGTCCCCAGATGATGAGTAGGGACCGCTCGCATGATTTTTGCAGCAGTTTCACTACGACTAGTCACAACGATCTTGCTTCCCTCTGCTGCAGTGAGGAGTGGAATTCGTAGGCCATCCCAATGAAGAGACTTCATATCCCAGACGTCGTCCAGAACAAGAAGAAATTTCTTGTTACCTACTCTCTCTTTGAGTTTAAGCTGAAGCAAATTTAGGGTGTCATCAGGTTTAGTTTCAGAACTGATTTCCTTGAGAATTGAATTTGTCACCTCCTTGATGAGAAAAATCTCAGTGGAAACACAGACCCATGCTTTCAAGTGGAAGTGTTGCTTGACCGTGTCATGGTTATAGAGAAGCTGAGCGAGTGTGGTCTTGCCGCTGCCGCCCATGCCCACTATGGACATCACATCTACGTTGTTGCCTGTTGAATTTTCCTTATCAGAAAGCAACCATTTCACCATCTCCTCCTTAATTTCATTCCTGCCGTACACAGAGGACTCGTCCACCAGAGAAGTGGATGGTGGTCTTGGTGACAGTTCCTCACCCTCGCCTTCTTTCAGCCCAAGCTCAACTTTTTCTTGTGCAATGTTTTCAAGTACAGTAATCAAGCCCATGACCCTGGACTTTATGCTTTGATTAGCAAATGGAACCTTAACCCAAGTAGAGACCTTTTCCCAGTTCCACGCCTTATGAGTTCCGCTAGCTTGGGAATCAGAAGCTTCGATCTCGCACCGCAAGGCTTCAGTAGCGATCTCGTCCAACAGGTCCTCCGCATGATACGCAGCATCCTTAACCTGAACCAGCCAGTCTTTGACTAGTGAGTCTGAAAATTGCTTCATCTCCGCATCATTGAGCACTTTGTGGACAACCAGCAATTTCCTCTCCAATTTGTTGAGGAGTTCATGGCTGAGCTTTTGTGCCCGGATGAAGTTGACGAGCTCCGGAGAAGCCAACCTGTCGAATAGAACTTTAAGTGAAGCGGAGAGGAGTGCGTCCGCCATTGCAAAAGGAATTCAGCGAGATTCAATACAGGAAAAATGAAGGTAAGCGGAATGCAGAATCACAGCAGCAAACTGCAAAGCAAAGAGTAAGGACTGGTCTCTTTTGCCAAGGGCTTGAACTTGAAGGAATCATTGATGGTGGTGGACCAGATGCAGACTTTTTTGCCAAACACAGTAATTGAGTGGTGACCGGTGAGTAAAAGAAAGCCAAGGGGAAAGCAAAAGCAGCAAAAAAAAAAACCTGATGCCAGGCTCTGTTGAGTAAGGTGGGTAGAGCCGCAGTTGAACTAAATCTAGTGGAGCCTGCGATGTCTACTGGACCATTTTCCGGACGTAATTTCACGCTTTGCTTGTTCTAAATCTGGCTTTGATTTGGGTTTTTCAGTTACTGTTACCAAACCTACAAGTGGGTCTCCAACGAAATTTATAATTTCTCTATTTGTTTTTCCCTTTTTGTGGGATGTGTAATGCAGCTTTCATATAATTCTTTGGCTCCTTGACGTGGGTTTCGTATCACGGTGTCGTATGAAGAAAGAGTGGTCCTTTTGGGAATGAGTCATTGTGCATGGTTCCCAATATGGGAAGATTCCCTCGTTTCCATATCTGGGGAGATACGGACTATTTGATTGCCTTGTCCGAAAACTATTGCAGAAGAGATTTTCCTTATACAGGTTATTTTTCTTCAATTAGGAGATTTTGCTAGATTTAGATTTGTTCCCTTTTTGGAAGTTATTTCTTCTTTATCGAGGTGCTTCTTCAATTATCCAACTTTTAAATGCCTCTTGTTTTATCTTACAGCACTTATTGCTTGGTGCTGGGAGCAATAGTCAGCTTCACCGTAAAATCACCACAAAAAAATAAAAAACCTAATACCTAGTCTTCATTTTTTAACTAAAGTCTCAATTGGTGATTACGGCTTCATTTTTTAACTAAAGCTGCAGTTACTAACTGCGGTTTCATTTTTGAACTAAATTCGCAGTTGCCAAGTGAGACTTTAGTTAATTTTTTTTAAAATTTTAAAATTTAATTAAAAATTATTAAATTACAATTTATGATTGAAATTTAAAAAATATATTTAAATAATAAATTATTTATACTTAAATTTAAAAATCTAGTATTACTTCAATAAACATAAATTGATAAATAGAAGATATTATAAATGAATATTTTATTTATTAATAAATTAATAATCTTAAAATAATAAACTTATATAACATATAAATAATATATAAAATTATATAATTTATTAATTTAAGATATTTAATTTATTGTTTTTTAAGATATTAATTTATTTGTATTATAATAAATTTATCTTTATTGAAATAATAGTATACTTTTAAGTTGTAGTTGATAATTGAGATTTCAATTATAATTTTTTTTTTTTTACTTTCAAATTTAATTAAAAACTATTAAATTACAATTTATGATTGAAATTTAAAAAATATACTTAAATAATAAATTATTTATATTTAAACTTAAAAATCTAATATTACTTCAACAAACATAAATTGATAAATAAAAGATATTATAAATGAATATTTTATTTATTAATAAATTAATAATCTTAAAATAATAAATTTATATAACATATAAATAATATATAAAATTGTATAATTTATTAATTTAAGATATTTAATTTATTGTTTTTTAAGATATTAATTTATTTGTATTATGATAAATTTATCTTTATCGAAAATAATAGTATACTTTTAAGTTGCAGTTGGTAACTGAGATTTCAATTATAATTTTTTTTTTTACTTTCAAATTTAATTAAAAACTATTAAATTATAATTTATTATTGAAATTAAAAATATATACTTTAATAATAAATTATTTATATTTAAACTTAAGAATCTAGTATTAGTTCAATAAACATAAATTAATAAATAGAAGATATTATAGATGAATGTTTTATTTATTAATAAATTAATAATCTTAAAATAATAAACTTATATAACATATAAATAATATATAAAATTGTATAATTTATTAATTTAAAATATTTAATTTGTTGTTTTTTAAAATATTAATTTATTTGTATTATGAAAAATTTATCATTATGGAAATTTGTCATATATAGATTTTTTTACAAAATTAGTTAACAAAATTAATTACAAAAAGTCTACTACAAAATGTAATTTTTAATAGTTTAATTAAAGTCACAAAAAATATCCATTAAACATTAATATAGTGCAAAATAAAAAAACATATATAATCTCACATGGAACTTATATGTAACTAAATTTTTAAATTTATATATAAATAATTTATTATTTAAGTATATTTTTAAAATTTCAATCATAAATTGTAATTTAATAATTTTTAATTAAATTTTAAATTTTAAAAAAAAAATTAACTAAAACCTCAGTTGGCAACTGCGGCTTTAGTTAAAAAATGAAACCGTAATTGCCAACTACAGCTTTAATTCAAAAATGAAACCGCAGTTGTTAACTGCGGCTTTAGTTCAAATATGAAGTCATAGTTGTCAACTGCAACTTTAAATAAAATGATAAAAAAAAAAAATTAATGACAACGTTTACATGTCGCCAAAAAGGTCAGTTTAAACATAAGTTTCAAAAAGTGGTTAGATGTTACATTTGTTTTTTTTTTTTTTTTTTAATGGGTCATTTTCAGCCAAAACTCGAAATTGAGGGAAATCCCGATGAATCTAGATGCCAAAATTGTGGAGTAGGTGGATAGACGTTAACTGATTGATTGTCTCAAAATTTTCTTTTCTATTTTATTTGTTGAAATTTTATTCCTTAAAACCAACTTAAAAGGCATAGCAAATCTTAATTTTTCAAAACATATTAGAAATAAATTTTTAATACTAAAAGTGATTTTTTAGATTCTTAATAGTATTTTTAAAATTTTTTCAAATATTTAATCTTTTTTAAGATAAAAACATTTTTTAAAATCTATGTTATATCAAGTCTAAGGATATTGAACCCACCAAAACGGATGATTTAAAAATCATAATAAACATTATGTCAAATACTTAATATAAATAATCTTAAGGAGTACATTATTGAATTTTCTGCGAACGTACTTCTTTCTTTGAATCAATTTTAGTGGGTGGTGGACCCCAAGATTAGGACGATTTATTTATTTATTTATTTATTTTTTTTTTTTTTTTCTCAATTTGGTGGAGTGGGTGGGTAGATTTGGTGGAGTCGCATCCTAGGCGCCGGCATTGAGAGGGTATGGCCAAAGGCCAAAAGCCAAAAGCAAAAGCATCCTACCATTCCTTCTATAATTAGCATTTTTATTTTTAAAAAATAACCACTAAAATTAAGATTTAATTATGATTATGAAAATTGTTGTTTTTTATGTTTTCATAATGATATTATTATTTACAAATAAAATTTTTGGATTGTTACGTCACTTTTCTTTAATTGGAATGTCTAAAGACTATATTTGGTTCTTAAAAAATTTAAGAGAAAATAAGAAAGAAAGAAAATAAAAAGGAAAAAGATAAGGAATGAAAAAAATAAGTTTAAATTTAATAAATTATTTTTATATATTTCTTCAAACTCATTTTACTTATTTTTTTCTATTATAGTAAGATTAAATAATTTAAAAATATATAAATTTTAAATTAATTTGAATTATAATTAATTTTCTTTTATATTTTCCAGAAATCAAACATAAGAAAACTATTTTTCTTGACATATATTTTTTCTTTCCCTAATATTTTTTTAGAACCAAATATAACCGAAAAGAAAAGAAATAAGACAGTTAATAATCTTATTTCTATTTATGTTTGGAGTTCTTACTTTCCAATTGCAAATTTGAAAATTAAATTAAAAATATGTTTGACAATGCTTCTTTTGGAAGGTTATGTTTGGTTCTTGAAAAATATATATATAAAAAAAATGAAAATGATTTTTTCATATTTGATTGTTCTATGAAAAATATATCAAAGAAAATTAAATATAATTAAAACTAATTAAAAACTTTTGTATTTTAAAATTATTTAATCTTTATATCAATGAGTTAAAATAAGTTTGAAGTAGTAAATAAAAATAATTTGATGACTTCTAATCTATTTTTTTATTTTTCTCTACTTTTTCTTTCTTCTCTACTTGTCATTTATATTTTCTTTCAAAGTTTTTGAAAACTAAACATAATCGAAATGCTTATAGTAGAAGTGTTTTTTTTTTTCTTTTCTTTTTTTTATTTTTTTTAAAAAATAAAAGGTTTTAAGAGAACCACCGATCGAAGTTTTCTCTAAAAAACATTATAGGTAATATTTCAATACTAAAAATGTTTTTCCAGATTTTTAATAGTATTTCTTAAATTTTGTAACCCGGAATATTGGGTTGAAGTTGGCATTAACACCAAAGGCCTAATTTTTGGAATTTAATCAACAAAAAAATTCATTTTCAAGTTGATATTAATATAAATAATCTTATAGAGTCCATTATTGAGTTTTCTGCAAACATGCATCTTCTTTGAATCAATTTAGGTGGATGGCAGACTCAAGATTCTGGCATTATAACAAACACCAAGTAAGGACGATTTTTTCTCTTTCCTTTTTTAATTTTAATTATTATTATTATTATTATTGTCAATTTGGTGGAGTCGGACAATGCCAAAGAAGCAAAAGCATCCTAGGCCGGCATTGAGATCGTATGGCCAAAAGCCAAAGGCCAAAAAGATGATGTCTACCATTCTTTCTTTTCCACTTTTATTTATTGAAATTTTAATCCCTCTGATGAACTTGACAACCATCTTAAAATAATTATTCGAAGCTATTGATTTAAAATAATAGGGATTATTTTCAATAATTAACATTTTTTTTTTTAACAAAAATAATCATCGACTTAGAGTTCGAATGATAGTGATTTTAGAAAACATTTTTAACCTAAAAAGCCTTTTTGAAAGAAAAAAAAAATAGGTATATGGTAAAATTTAGGAAACACTTTTTAAAATTTTGAAAAATAATTTATAGTATTCAAAAATCAATTCTAGTGTTTTTTGAAAAATGTAAAAGAGGGTACGATAGGTGATATGAACAATGTGAAAAATGCTACAAATAATGTAAAATAAGGTATGAACAATTTGAGAAATGATATGAATAAGAAGCTTATTATTATTATTGGCGAGGACAAAGTAATGTGTAAATAGAAATGGATGAACATACTGCAAATGTGGTGAGTAAGGAGCAGTGAGTAGACCGTATTGCTTTGAATTTCATCACAAAAGTGCTGAGTTTGCATACAAATAAATTTATGATCTAAAATATAAACATAAAATAGTTAACAACATTAATTATGTAATAAAATTAATAAGAAGTTGGTTTATTGATCCTTATATTCCTTTCTACATCTAGTAATTCTTGTATAGGTCCTAAAGTCATGAAGTCTTCTCGATTTGCATGCTTATATTGAAAATTAATAAGAACTACAAAATATAAGTATTTAATAAGTATCACTTTTAAAACATGTAATGAATAAAGTATATCCAAAATAATTAATTTATACATTTTTTGGTCCAATGAAACATCAAATACACAATCAATAACAAAGGTTTAAAATATGGTAAACACAGATATATGGGTACTTGGATTTTACGGAAATATTGGAGAAATATTAGTAGATATTTTGACAAAAATATGGGTAAAACGAAAATTATTCAAAAGTCATGGAAATATTTGAAAAAAAACTCCAAAAAAATGATAAAATAAATAAAAAGACATATATTAAAGTTATTTTGTAAGTGTAATTGACATAAGTATGGTTAAGGATAAAAAT
The DNA here is from genome assembly GCF_004353265.1 of Vitis riparia. Lineage (NCBI taxonomy): Eukaryota > Viridiplantae > Streptophyta > Magnoliopsida > Vitales > Vitaceae > Vitis > Vitis riparia. The sequence goes on from NC_048443.1 coordinate 19,089,853, forward strand.
ATTGGTAAGTAAAGATATATCAGTTTTAATATATAATTTATTATTTATCTTATCAAATTAATTTTAATTTATAACAGAACTTCATTATTTTTTTTGTATTTTAATATTTTTTAATAAATTTATATTTTTAATATTTTAAAATAAAAATATTCAAAATTAGAAAGATAAGTATAAAAAATTTAAAAAGTGAAGTGGTAGTAATTTTTTAAAATAGGATTAATGAGATAAATAATGATACATTTAATATTAAAACTATAATTTATTTAATTTAAATGCATTCAATAATATAAAATAAATAATGATGTGTATGATTTTTAATATTTTTATTTTTATATTTAATTATCATATAAAAAGACTTGTTATGAAAATTATAATGTTGGTTTTTATACTTTTATTAATCAATTAAATCAAATTTAAAATAAAATAATTAGAATTAATTTATTCTTTTATTTTTTAATAATGAAGTTTAACATATTTAGTGTGAACACTTAAGTAAACTTGGTCTAGTGGTAGCCACCCTTCAACCCAGGTCTGGCTGCAAGAAAAATGTGAAGGGGCTTGGGGCTTGGGGCTTGGGGCATTGGCTGCTGGGCTATAGTGAAGGGCTTGGCCCGCTTGGGCTCCCATTGGGCTGAAGCGCTGCGTGGACACTTACAGATACAGAAATATCGGGGATATTTCAGAATTTTTTTACCGAACCGATTATCGATGCCGAAAATCATGTCGACCCTCACACACGACATTTCAAACCATGTCAATAAAGAAATGTGAATCCTCCACGTTTAACAAAAATACACATGATATTAGTCATTCAATAAAGGAATTCTAAAAAAAACAAAAAAAAAAAAAACTGAAAGATAGTCAAACACTGTAGATAAAGAGAGAGTTGTCCCTGATTCTATCCTATGCACTGTTTGGATGCCAACTAAAAAATGAAGAAAAAACAGATAATTTAATGAGAAGTTATTAAATAATTTAAGAAGGAAAAAGAAAATAAAGAAGAGTTAAAAAAAACATGAATTGTTTAATGGATTTCAAATTCTTTTTATTTTACTTTTTTTTCATTTTTACACATCTCTGTGTAATATATTCAATATTCTACATGATAGTTATAAAGAAGATAATCAAATATCATTGAAACATGGGTACCTTTTTTAACAAATGCATCACTAATATTCAATACTTTTTTTAATGAAAATATTGACAATGTTTGATATTTTCACTCTTTTCCAATATCATAATCAACAAATTTTCTAATTTGTTTTTTAAAATATGTTGGAAGTGTCTCAACTTTTTAATTGAAATATATATATATTTTTAATGAAAAATTATTATATAGAATATTTTCTAAATTCATATAGTATTGTAATTAGATTTTTTATAGAATAAAGAAAGGGAATAGATTAACTAGTGAGATCTGCATACAATTTAATAATTAATTAGTTAACTAATATTAGATTAACTCAGACTCAAATTATTTGGCCAGCAGAGTCATGGGAGCCTTAAAAGAGAAGCTGAGAGCAAAGGGGATGCATACAACAAAACCAAAACTGTGGTATTCCCTTCAAGGATCTCATGTCCACCTTCATTACTCTAAAAAGCATTGAAATTTTGGAGATCAAGAGAGGATTCAAGCAACTGGTAAAGCAGTTTCCCATATGAAATTTTCCAATGGAAGAAGGATTGGACTGGAAGTAGGTGTTTGAAGTCATCACCATCATGACAAAGTTGTTGGTAATTGGTAACTGTGGGGCTGAGAGAAATTATTTTTTGAAACATTACATTAAATACCAACCTCTTATTTCATTTTCATCAAAAGATGGCTACAAGAAACCTTGGGCTAACTAGTAGAAGGGTTTAATTGCATGGTCCAAACTAAGATTGAAATAAGAATGCAAGCTCCGTGTCCACAACACGCTTTCATACTACTGATATATGAAACCACCGGGTGGTTTTCTATGTTTTGAATCTTCCAAAAGCTTGAAAGGCTTTTGGTGAAGTTGCCAAAAGTTCTATATAGATAGAGTTTACAGTTGGTTTTGAATTTTCTAAACACCTAGAAAATACACTTTTTGCGGCAAGTGCTTGCCAATTTTCCAATACCTGTAAAGGTGAGAATATGAGGGAAGCCATGGGCTGGTGAATCATGTTACATCAACTGGAAGAAAAGAAGACCATCTAGATGTTTACCTACCACCTTGAAATTTATAACCATAGTGTAGCAACCTTGTTTGTACTATTAGAACAAGAAAATGGAACCATACTAACAAAGAAAACACTATTAGAACAAACATATGTATTCAATTGAAGTTCATGATATATGGAACTTCCAGGATTACAAAGACGAGTAGGTGTGTATATACTGTATTAGGGATGTGTAGTTTCAAAAGGTTGAGCTAAAAGGGAAAGGACAAGGGGGTACAGGAACTTCAACAACTCCTTGAAGTATCAGTATGACCATTCCCATGGAGGGCCTCAAAGAAGGGTCCTCTTGAATGCACCAAATGGCAACCATCACTACCCTCTCCAGCATCCCCATGTCCTTTCCTGCCTCATCATCATTCTTCACTAGCTTATCCAATCTGTGCCCTCTATAGCAATCATAAGCCCAATAAGCAAGTATTGCTTCCTCCTCATTTTTCGGCTGTGAATGTACGCTCTTCCTGCAACTGATGATCTCTAGTAACATAACCCCATAACTATAAACATCCACTTTCGCCATAATCGGCTTGCTCCTGAACCATTACCATTCTGGTGCAACGTATCCTTTGGTCCCTCTGATGGTTGTAAGTGTAGGGACTCCTTCCCCTGATGACACATGGCACGCATTTCTATCCGGATAAGCTCCATCCGGATTCGCCCAAGAGGACACATGACGCGCTTCTCCTATCCGGACTCCCTCAGGGAGAAGCACACGGCACTCGCAAACACCACATCCAGACGACCGCCATATCCTATCCGGATATATTGTTGTCTGGATCGTTGACCAAAGTAAGCAAGTCTTACTACGTCATTCCGATAGCCTGCCACAGCCCACATTCCGCCGCCTGCAGAGTGAAAGGAAAGGAATGATGGCAAGTCACCTCCCACGATCTATGACAGCCAAGTCACCTCCAAAGATCTCTGAAAAACCGCCCGTAGGGTGGTGATGTCCCTGCCACCACCTAGAGGCATCATGACGAAGCCAAAAAGTCTCCCTACCATTAAAGAGGGAGGCAGAGCTCCTGTCACTATATTTATGAACCTTCACGCAAGGAGGAAGGTAAGCTTGCTATACCTAGTAAAAGGCCAACTGATTAATCTCTCTAGATACATGGCTGACAAAACCATCGGAGGGTGTGTCCGGACACCCTGTCCGGACATCTTTTGCAGGGACTACTGAACCAGAACTCAATATTGGTTGAGATTGTGCGTCCATTTGGCAGCTACGTGGATCACAGGGACGCGAGGCCTCAACAGTAAGGGTCCAAGTATGATCTCTCATCAGAAGATTTGCTAGTCCGAAGTTTGAAATCCTAGGTGTAAGGTACTCGTCAAGGAGGATGTTTTCAGGCTTTATATCACAATGGATGATGGGGGTGCTGCACTCTTCGTGTAAATACATTAGCCCTTTTGCAATCCCAAAGGCTATCTGGAGTCTCTAGCTCCATTCAGGTGTAGATATTCCAAACAACAAGTCTGCTAAAGATCCATTGTTCATGTGCTCGTATACCAGAAGCCGGTGCACACCCTGATCACAATAGCCAAGCAAACCGACTAAATTCCTATGGTGGGTCTGCCCAATCACAGTGACTTCTGTTTTGAATTCCTTCTCACCTTCCTGTACCACCTTATCTAACTTCTTGACTACCACAAATCTTTTAGCATCTGATGCCAAAACCCCTTTATAAACTGTTCCAAAAGCTCCCCTACCCAATTTCTCCTTGAATCCACCGGTTGCCTCTTCAAGCTCTTTGTATGAATAAGTTCTCACACTGGTGGTCGGGAATTTGCTTGAAACGAACTCGATATTCATCAGTTTCTTGTTGTAGAAGAGAATAGTAGCCGCAGGGATTGCTAACAACAGAAAGAGATTAAAGAACACAGAGCTGCCAAGGAGTACTGACCCAACAAGGATCAAGGTAGACTTGTCTGGGCATCTCTCTATAGTATCATTTTTAATCCGTACCTTGATGAGAGCAGTTGAGTACTCGAAGACATTTTGTGTAGGTTGGTGTCTTCCATTTAAGAGAGGAAACTTCTTCTTCCAACACTGATTGTTAGTGTTATAGATAGCAACCACACAGAGGCAATCATCTTTGCAAGACTGTTTACACTTCTCCTTGTTGAATTAAGGTCCCTTCTGAAGTTGATAATCGGATAATGGCCAGTTGACACCTTTTAATTCACTGAAATCTACTGCATCCTTGTTAGTTTGCTAGGTTGTCCAAATTCTACTTTGTGATTTTGTTTTTGGTTATTTTGCATGTTTCTTATGTTTTGTTGTTTTCAAATTAATTTATTTTATTTTAAAAATAAAATACTTTTTTTAAAAGATCCCTCTGAAAATCTATCTTAAAAGAAAATTTCATTCAGAGTCCTTAGAATCAAAATCTTTTTTTTTTTTAAAAAAAATAATAATAATATGCAACTATGTCTTGATCAATTTGCATATTTCTCAGTTTTTAATAAAAATTTTGGTTTTGAGTGGAATACGAATCCAAGCTTGTGGTCCTAAATAAATAGGATAATTCTGGGCTGGATTTGTGTATATCAATTGGGGAATTGATGGAACCCCTACATAAGAAAAATTTTCAAAACTAGCTCGTCTTTACTACCACCTTTGCCATTTTTTGAAATCATATCTATTTTTTTTTTTTAGGAGTTATATACAAGATGTATAAGATAATTGATGATGTCGTATACTTTGATCATTTTTGCTATGCTAATTAAATAACAAGCATGCTAGGATTTCTGTATTTCATTATTTATTATCTAACCCTTCATGACTTGCGAAAGCACGTTACAAGTTATCTATGCTATCCGAGTATGCCTCCTAACGCCCATCTTCTAAATTCTGTGAATATGCTTGTCACTGTGAACTGCACCCATGTTGCGCATGGTAAGTGATATACTTATTTGAACTAACTTTGATGTTTCTGTGGTAGCGCTTGAGAAGTAGTCTAGGTACACATCTTAAATCTTCTTTATATTTGTGATTGTTTTTTTTGTTTGTCATGCTATATATATATTTTTTAAATACCTAGCCTACTTAGGTATCTATAATTAATTAGGACTTTGAGAGGTGCTACCTTTTAGAGGTACCTTCCCAATAGGTAACCTAATATCCAAACCTAGACTCCAGTTTTTCAAAGACACGCTTTTCCAAAAACTATGGAGTCACTTCTTCAGGGTTTTCTTTTTTGTTTTATTTTCCCTTTAAAATAAATTAAAATAAGTAGCGACTTAAAATTCGGGTCCACAATATCATCAATTTTATAAAAAAAGATTTCAAATTTATAACTTATCTTTAAAGATTTGGAATTTATAAAAAGTTGTTTATCCAATTTTATTTAAGAAAACAATTTTTTTTTTTTTTATTCACAAAAAGTGGTTCCAATTTGAGAGTTAAAAATAAATAAATTTGCAGTTTCGTAATTTCATTCGAGAGAGTCTTACTTGACTTTCATCATAAAATGATTTTTAAATTTCATGTACAAATCAATTCCAATTCAATTTTATTTATAAAAAGCCCATTTACAAATTTATTTATGAAGAAAAAAGTCTCTCAATTTTTATTTAAAAAGATGCTTTTTAAAATTTTATATTAAATAAGGGAATTTGCTTAACTTTTATTAAGAAAAGAAATTTGTCTTTTATTTTTTTAACACTTATTAAAAGAATATCTTTTTACAAATTTGCTTGGAAAGAGAAAGAAATTTTGTTTTTATTTAAATAAATAAATAATTAAAATACAAGTTTATCTAAAAAAAAATTAGTTATCTCTTATTTATTTAAAAGAGAACTTTTGTAATTTAATTTATAAACTAATTCTAATCCAAAATGGTTTTTAACTTAAAAAAATACTCTTAGAATTATTTACAAAAGTATTTCAATCCTTTTTTATTTACAATATATATATATATATATATATATATATATATATATATATATATATTTGAATTAAAATAATTTAAAAAAAAAGCATTTTATCTTACTTTATTAAAAAATTTCAATTTTATTTAGAAAAGCTTTGTAACTTTTTTTTTTAAAAGTTATTTTTGGTTTTGTATAAAAGAAATGTCAACTTTATTATTAAAAAAAATCTCAAATTTATTACAATCATGAATTTCTGATTTTAATTATTATTTTTATTTAAAATGGTTTTTTTATTAAAAAAAAGTTTTTCTTTTTTTTTTATTTTACAAAAAAGGAAAAAAGACTCTTCCGGTTTTATTAAAATAAAGAGCATTTTGTTTTTTTTTTTTTTTAAAAAAATCAATTTTATAGAATTTGAGTTTATCTATTAAAAAAGAGATTTTATCTTGATAACTATAGATTTATGTTTATCTATTTTTTAAAAAACAAAATATAGTTTATTAAAAAATGTATTGAAAATTTTGATTTATTAGAATTATGAATTTCAGTTTACTTAAAAAAGTTATTATAAATAATTAAATCTTAAAAAAGCTTCAGTTTTAGTATAATAATAATTATTATTATAAAATAAACAAACAAATAAATAAGATAAATTTACTTTACAGAACAATCTAAAAATGAGAAAGAATGCAAAATGAATGAATGAATGAATAAATAAATAAATAAATTACTTTAATGCATACACAATAATAACCACTAACAAAAATTTACAATATTTAGAAGAGCATGAAAGTGAATCCATGCAACAATATTTACCAAAATGACAAACAAAATACATTTAGTATATACAAAAATAACAAAGTAAAGAGGAGGACAATGATGAATAAAATATACCCTTTACATACCAATCCCGAGAGGTCTCAACATCTTCCAAAATGAAGCCCAAATATACAATCAATCTCCATACTCTCTTACTAGAATGAAAGAAAAAATTCAAAACACAAGGAGAGCTGTGAAAATCTAAGAGTCATCCCCTCTTCTTGCTCCAATCCCTCTTTTTATCCCAAATCAAGGGGCTTTTTAACTTTTGCAGCAATTTTTAAAAATAATTATTAAAAAATGGTAGTTTGGAAAATATTGATAGATCTATGACAGTTTTGACCACATGGAAGGTGTCTTTTCAAGGGACACCTTTAATATAAATCAAATTTTCTGGAATTATAGAAGGTGTTTCTTCAAGAGACACATTTATCTTAAATTCAATTATTTTAAATATGTATCATGATTTTGAAAATTGTGAAAGATGTTTCTTCAAAAGACACCTTCCACGTGGCCAAAACTGTCATAGATCTATCAATATTTTTTCAACTACCATTTTTTAATAATTATTTTTAGAAATTGCTGCAAAAGTTAAAAAAGCCCCCAAATCAAGTCCCACCAACTTTCTGCCCATACCCATACCTTGTTTCCAACTATCCCAAACCCATACCTTGTTTCCAACTATCCCAACTGCCTCCAACCAAGGAAGAAAATATCGGTAATCACGGATATATCGGTACTTTTGATTTTACGGATATATCGAATATATCGGAGATATATCGGCAGATATTTTGGAAAAAAATATCGATAGACTCAAAATTGTTAAAAACTCATGAAAATATAAGGAAAACCTCATAATAATATAATTAGAAGTATAATAAACATTTTAAAGTTGTTTTATTGAAAGAATTGATATACATATGATATAATTTACGATATTAGATGTAATTATATTATGTCGATCTATAAGAAATGTTAATTTTGTAATTGTTCTCATTATAAAGTTACATAAAATACTTCATTTTATTAAATATCAAGAATTTATACACATTACATTGCAATGTCCCTTTAGTACCAAAATGAGGATCGATGTGGTTCAATGGGATTGATAGATGAAGGAACCCCGTCTTACTGTTGGAGACAATATTGGTCCCAACTCAATAAACCTCGATTATATTAGTTAAAAATTCTAACATGTCATGCATATATATATATACATTGATTATTAAATTACATCAAATATTATTCAATAATAATATTGTGATATTTGATTATAATATGTTTAATTTTAAAATATATTTAATATTAAAATTATGATATATTTAATTTAATTGTATTAAATGATAATAAATATATAATTTTTTAATATTTAATTAATAATAAATTAATGATATTAAAACTTATTGCTACTTAATTAAATGAAAAAATTTTATTTACTTATAAAATAATTATAATTAATTCGTAATTAAAAGATTGTTTTAATATTTTGTGTATATGAACACTTTTAATATATATATGTATGGTGCCACATTATAAACAAACTGCAATGTTGGCTGGATGGTCGCTAGGTGTCTTCCCCATTCTTTTGGTCGGGGGTTCAAGTCCTGTGAGAAGCGAAATGGAGGGATTTTGGGCATCAGCAGCTGGTTTGACTCGGTCAACGCGTATTCACTGCCTCCAACTAATACACTCTGCACCAATTCTCCTCAGTGCAATGTCAAAACACCAACCCAAATACAAGTAAGCCCAATCAACAAAAATCAAATAAATTCAAGCAGACCCAAACTCAAGCCCAATTTAACATCCCAAATCACACAAGTTAGTAGCCCAAATCAACAACCATGCAAGCCCAATATCTTCAAAGCCTATAAACAAAATCCAAAGCCCAATAAACAATACGTGAGTCTCCAAACAATGCACGGTGAAGATGTAAAGAAAGAAGGGAAGACTTATCATTTTTTAAACTTTTGAAATAACAAAGGAGGGAATGGGTGTCATGGTCGAGAGATGGTGTTGTCGGCGTCGAAGTGACAATAGCCACTTGTGGTGAGCTTCACCATGGATGGTGATGGTGGTGCTCATGGTGGGGTGGTGGTGTGGGAGTCGTGGGTATGGTGTGAAAGAGAGGGAGAGAGAGAGAGAGAAGGAGATAAGAAGTGGCCAAGGGGAGGGGGGTGATTGCCGAAGTTGAAGGGGACTGTTGGCTGGTAGTGGCATCACTGGTGGTGAGAGTAGTAGTCGTCATGGGTATGATGGTTTGGAGGATGAAGAAAAGAAAAAGAAGGAAAGAGAAGAGGAAGAATAAAAAAGGAAAGGAATGAGAAAATAAGAGATAAAGGGGTTGGGGGACGGTTTGGGCTTTTTTCTTGGGTCTTAGGGTTGGATGGTGGTGATGAAAGTAAAAAACACGGAGGGTCCAAATTGGTTCCTTAAAAATGGGTACAAGTGGGCATGAAAATGAGTTAAAATCAAGAGGATTATACTTAAAACTAACCAACCAAAAGTCCTATAAATAGAAATAAATAAATTAAACAAAAATAAAAATAAATAAATAAAAACGAAAATAAATTAAATTAAAGTTTGGGACAAATTTTGGGGTCTATAACATTTTTTTTTTCCTTATAACCTTGACTACCGATCTTGCTTTGAAGCAACCACCTTCTCCATTTGGCTTGTACTTGATTTTTTAAATTGCATGAATTTCTTCATCCATAAATTTAAGCCGAACCACATTCTTTAAATAAAACTAAACCCATGAATTCTTCACTTTTTAGGGCATTATCATCACCAATCACATAATTTTGAAAGCATGTAGGTAAGATATGCTAATGCTATGGTCAACTTGATGATTCTACAAGACATGGAATTATCACTGAGGCATAGTAGGTTTTATACATTAGTCTTCACTTTAGAAAAACAAAAAACATGCATGTTTGGCAAGTGATGTTGTTTATGTTCTCCATATTTTTCTTGCTTTCAAAATCCCTTTTTTTTTTTTTTTTTTTTTTTTTGAGAACATCTTAAAGGTGTTTTCACCTCTTTTTTTACACTATTCAAAAGGAAAAGGAATGTTTTTCTCCATGTTTTCAAAAGGTATCCGTGTTTTCATGTCTCCTCTCCTCAACTTGAGAGCTCTATACACAACGAAGTACAAAGAAAAAAACAACATTGCCCTTGGAATTTTTCACCCCTTTGTGTATGATGGATAATTTGGAAAGGAGAAAAGGAAAATTTTACTTTAATGGCTTCCCAACTCAAAAATTGCCTCTTCATGAGTTTTTTTGTTAATTTGGAGAGAGAAGCTTTATTGATATATGAAGAATCTTATTAAGAGAAAGATGTGAGAATTAGGTGAAGTTTTAGAGAGGGAGAGAGAATGTAAGAAAGATCTAGGGAAGAAAAAGTGTGCAGAAAGGAAAAAAAAAATGAGGGAAGAAGAAATTGTGCAAATGGGAAAAAAAATTGGGGAAAGAGTAAATAATGGAATAATAAAATAAGGAAAAGAAAGGAGAGGGAAAACAATTTTTATATATAAAAATGGATGCAATTTTTAATTTAAAATTTATGAAAACCATTTTAAAAATGGATACAGATTTTTTTATCTAAAAATTATTTACATTTACAACATTAAGTTGATCAAAGAAAATACAATTTTTTTTTATTTGCCTTGTAAAACTATTTTTTATTAGTTTAACTAAACATGTTTTTTTTTAAGAATAAAAAATTGGTTTTAGAATTTAGTTCCTTGTTTTTGAAAACACAAAATTATTCTTAAGAACCGTTTTAAAAATATTACCCAAAGAGGCTCTAAACCAATTTATTTATTTCACATTAGCAAGTTAAATTTAAATATTAGTTCTCAATCCCGTAGTTAATTAATGGTGTCTATATTGTATAAAGAAGGAATTATAGTTCACTTCAACCACAAGATGCTTGCATTTGATTTGTCTTCGGATATGCAAGAATGAGGGTGCCAAATTTTGTAGGGTGATTTAGACCCTTAAATGACAAGTAATTAATTCCACGTGAAGCCTTGATCCCTACTTCTTGTGAATTTTCAAGATGTCTTTGTCTATTATTAGTGTGGTTTTACTTTAAGAATTTAAAAAAAAAAAAACAAGTAGAGAAAAGAAAGAAAGAAAGAAATATTCCACCTTTAAGTTTTATCATTGGCATATTTAATCAATTGGTTTCTAGATGTACAATTATTTTTTCAATAATTTAAGGTGAATATCTAATCTTCCTATGTACATTTTTCCTTTTTCCCTTTTTCCTTTTTTCTTTTTTCATGCAACCACTCTCGAAGTGATCACAAACCCAAACGTTAGCTTGATGACCCCTCAAAATTAAGAGCACCTGCAATATATAACTAGGAGATATTGCATTTCTAATCGATAGCACACATGACATGCATCTCCATAGGTCTTCTATGATGAGCCACACATGCACACTAATATATCCACCTCAAAGGCCCACTCCATGACTAAGATAAGTCAACCCACCAAGTACGGAGATCATGCACTATAGTCATCACTAAGTTGTTCAAACTTGAATTGTAGTAAACAAACTTATCAAGCCATAGAACTAATCCATTTGTGCTATGATCAGATCCTATTAACTCTGTTGAGCATACGTAGTACGAATCTTTCTGCATATGGAAAGTCTCTAAATCAAGTTGTCAGGAAGAACAAATTCTGTGTGGATTCGCATTCAGTGGATGCTATATATGGGTGCTGTAAGTACTTAAAAACTTCACCAAGAAGTAGAGATTCAAACAAACTCATATATCTCACGAATGCTAGCCACTTTGAATATATAAGAATTTTGATAAAAACTTAGTAATTGAATATTTTCAATTTTAAAGAAAAAAAATCACATGACATACTGAATCTCACTGAATGTGTTGAGGTATTTTTAATAAAGATTTTGGGGAATTTACTATTTTCCTTTAGAATATCTCCTTACTCTGGATGTTCATTCACCAGAGGAATCCAGAGAGGTTGAGAAGGATTAAGCAATAACATAGGCAAATGCTGAACCTACCTCCAGCAGTTTGTCAGACTCCCAGCTTATAGAGGCCATCCTAAATGGCTATGTTTTATTGAAAATATAAGCAAAACTGCGAATAAATACTTGAATTTCCCATTCAGCTCTTCTAACTAATTTCATTGGGACCTTTTTCTCCCCATAATTGAGAACCAGAATCATCTGTGAAAACATAAATAATTCTACTAGAGAATTATATCTGTCAGTCGACAGAACCAAACACTACAAATTCTTAGAGAGAAGAAGGGAAGAGGAGGCAACATCCAAAATTTTAATTTCCATGATTCAAGGACCCTATTATTCATTCATCACATCTACATATATTCTTCTTTTCTTTTTCTCTTTTTCTAATTAATACATGTTACAGATTGAGCTCTAAACAGAAAATACACACTCATCAAAGAAGAGAGGCTACCAACCATAAAAGAGAGCTGTGATCAATTCCTTTTACCCAGCCACAATAGAGGGGAACTGTTTGGGAAAATCAGCCTTGGAGGATGAATCAAAGGCCGGCAGTTTCCCGTTGCAGGTATGAGTGCGACTGCTGCTCTCACCGCTCTCTTCTTCAATGGTTTCCAATCTCCTCCCCACACTAAGCCTTCTCTCTACTTTAAGAAGACGGGGTGGTGCAGTTTCCACGGCCTGCCATGTGGTAGCGCTTGCTGTCCTCGACATGTCCTCTTAATGTAAGGTCTTTATGTGTCTTTAGTGAAGAACCTTGTGCTTGTCTCAGAGCAGCCAAGGGAGACCTATTTATAAGAGAGAACACGCCCTCTTGAATGCATCATATTCTTTGGGCAAGTATGGAGCTGATAATTAATTTTCAGTAATGCTTATCTAATTGGGAATCCTTGCCTATAGTTTATTCCTTAGAGCACAGCCACACCCACTCAAAGAATGATATCACCAAGGCATGAAACTTGCATAGGTTTTGAGGACATGCCCATACTTCCAAGACATTAAATTTGTGGATTCACCTTATGGACGAATATCAAGTTCATATTTCACTTTAATTGATTCTTTAGAGATTCGTATTGCTCATAAAGCATTAAAAGTGTTTTTGCTTTAGCAACACAGGTCTTTAATTATCCCCTCACTGGATAGGTGCATGATGTATACACTAGACCTTCAAGTAAAGTTCCCTAGAGAACCACAATGAACAGTTAAAAAGAGTGTTCGTCAAGAATTTCTGATTGAGGAAAAATATGGCGGAGTACCCAAATTTTCAGCAATATCAATTATTCAGAATATCCATGAAGAAAGGAAAAGAAAAAGACAAGGAAAAACAGGCTTCCCGTCGAATTGTCAAATCTTCCATTTGCTGGTGCTTTATAACTTGCTAGTTATGATTCGATGAAAAATAAAGAAGCATCTACTTACAGTACGTACAATTTTCTATCAATACAAAATTATTCTTCTCTCACAATTATTGTCATGTTAACCTAATATACAAATATTTTCTAGTTTTGAAGAACTTATACTGGATAAAGAGAAGGGAACTGCAGAAAAGGAATTTTATGGGGTCATGTATTTGGTCATATATCGCAGCATATAGGGGTTGAAAGAGGGAATATATGGAGCCTATTCCAATTGGCCTAATTGAAGGCCATGTGGCCCAAAAGAAGAGAATTGCGAACCAACCACATGAGTGTCGCATCAACCGAAAGAGAGCACGAAATCTATTTCCATATCCTCATTCTGAAACCAACTTTGTTTTCTTAAGCTTAGATCATGATAACAAGGAATCAGTTCCCTCACCTTCGAATGTCCAGATCATATTTGCAGGGTTTATATTTTATAGTTCTGGGTGGAGAATAGTGATGTATTGGTGCTTAATTATCAAGCCACAAGTCAATTATTTAGCATTGACTGTAGAACATACTCCCAGTAATGAAGCCTCAGCTCTAGCCTTCATGATTTTCACCATTGTTTCCAAAGAATGGGCATATGCTGATCTCCCAGCAGGAGTCAGCCTTCGAAAAAAAACCCAAACCTCTTTTGGACTATAAGGCAAGGAGTTCCAATTTCCATCATGTGGAGCCCTAACCCACCTTTGTTCCTCGCACTAGAATTGGTAGGCCCAATTGACAAGCCCTTTCTTAAGACAATGTGGTGGTGAAAGAAGAAATCATTACCCATCTGCTATAGAGGACTCAGGCCATTCATCAAGGACTAGTCACAGATACTTGCATGGAAACTCAACATTTCCACATCAAGTGCATAAAGAGTAGGTATTGCTAAATTTTACATTGAATCTTGATACAACTTTTCACATTGTTTTAAGCCACATATTCTCTTGAATTTTGTCTGATATAACTTTTTTATTATCTAAAACCTTTGATTAAGTACTGCTTAAGTGATCTTCAAAATAGAATGACTTAAAATGTAAAAGCTCTTCTAAGTAAAATTACTTAAAAGTTCAATACTTTTAAAGCCAAATTTTAAATTATAGAAGGTATATATATATTCATTCATCGCACACACCAAAAAATAAAAAAAAATAAAAAATAAATAAAGGAAAAAGAAAAAAGGAAAAAAAGCTGATGTTACCCAAAAGGCAAACTAACATGAACAACTCAACTTTCATTTATTTTTCCTTTTCCACGGTAAGCTCATGATCGGGTAAAACTTTTGCTACAGTAATGGCTATGTCAGAGACTTTGGCCATGCATTGCAAAATTAACAACATAGTGACTAGTGCCATCAATGAATCCCATCTACCTTGATCTGAAGGCAGTGCAACCAAGGATCCCCATCTACCACACTCTTTCCCAACAACTAACCGGAATTCAATCAAAACCTAAAACAGTATTATAAATTTTTTGTGCACGTGGCTGGATGGATAACTCATATAAAGACTTACATATTCCGTGACGTGTGGATTGAGATATGTCTTATAAAGTATAAACGACCCACTTTCAGTGGTTTCTACGGGCGAAACTCGTGCTATTTCAGTGTGTTTTCTTGGTGATTTCACTCAGAAGTGGACCATAGCCACCCCCATCGTCGCCTGCTATAGCATATATTTTGTATCTCTTTTTATTACATGACCAAATCGCTGTACTCAATCCACCCGATAATTGCGTAAATGCCCCCACAGTCTTGCACTTTGTGCAAAATCAATCAAATGAAATTATTTGTGGAATCGAAAGATGCACCATGATTTGAATTGTGTATGACAGACCTGCCTTTTTTAACCTCAGGAGGTGATGCTTAATTATCATCCAAAATGTTTTTTTTTTATTTTATCAAAATCATCTTCAAAGGCATAAACAATATATAATTTAGAATATATATATATATATATATATATATATATATATATATATATATATATATATATATATATATATATATACATTGTTCAATTTGTCAAAGAATGATTAAATTATGCCAGTCTTACAATCGTTCATTTTTTTTCTTTTAAATAACTTGGGTTTGATTTGAAATTGGGAAATGTTTGGAGAATTAATTTTAAATTGAAAAAAAAAAAAGGAAAAAAAAAGCATCCTAACTCTCATCAAATTCTTTTCCTTTTGAATAAAAAGAATAACATAATCCAAAATTTTAACTTATGTACTGATTTTATTGACTATCACATGTAAAAGTTGGTGACTCACGTACCTTAAAATTTTTAGCTTTTAGGTATTTCAAAATCAATTTTAATTATTGAATTTTATGTGGTCGAATTGAGATATGGTACTTCCTCTTTTGTGTGCGTGGAAAGATGATCCATATGTAACCACCACTGACAATCACGCAGGCAAAAGTAACAATGTTTCCATCCGTTTCTTCTGACAAACAAATAAACTTACCATCCCCATAAATTGAAAGCTTTGTCTAGTCTGTCACCAAAAGCACTCATCAAATAAAAAAAGTCCCTCATTTTCGACTCATATTATTCCCTATATCCGGGCACTGACTCTCTCGTTCTTCTCCGTCTTCTTCTTCTTCTTTGAAAGTTTCTGCTCCATTATCCTTTGATGGAATACTCTGAAAACCTCTCTTTCTTGCAATCTCTGCAAGCATCTTTTTGTTTCATCTTCTTCTTCTTCACCATATCCTTCTCTATTTTCTCTTTCTTTCTTCTTTTCATGAGGCAGAAAGTTTGGTGCAATTGTGATATTTGTCGTGGGTACCTCACATCTAGCTGGTTGATGGAGTTCGGCAATCTCTGTGACTGGTATACTCATCTTCTCCAAAAGTCCCCAACCCACACCATTCATATACATGTTCTTGGCAACACCATCACTGCAAATCCGGATAATGTTGAGTATATGCTCAAGACCCGATTCGATAATTATCCAAAAGGAAAACCATTCTCTACCATTCTTGGTGATCTCCTTGGTAAGGGTATCTTCAATGTGGACGGAGATTCATGGGTGTTTCAGAGGAAAATGGCTTCTCTAGAGCTTGGAAGTGTCTCTATACGATCATTTGCGTTTGAGGTTGTCATGGCCGAGATCAAACATCGGCTTCTACCCCTTTTATCATCAAATGCTGAGAAAGATGGCAGCGTATTGGATTTACAAGATGTTTTTCGAAGATTCACTTTTGATAATATTTGTAAATTTTCCTTCGGTTTGGACCCCGGTTGCCTCGAATTGGCCTTGCCCATCTCCCAATTCGCTGAATCCTTTGATCTTGCAACCAAGTTATCTGCAGAGAGAGCAATGGTAGCCACACCATTGATCTGGAAGATCAAACGTTTGTTGAATTTAGGTTCAGAGAGAAGGCTGAAGGAGGCCATCAAGAAAGTCAATGTCCTTGCCAAGGAGGTGATAATGCAGAAGAGAAAACTAGGCTTTTCCACACACCAAGACCTTCTTTCAAGATTCATGGCTTGCATCAAGGACGATAACTACTTGAAAGACATTGTTATAAGCTTCATCCTCGCAGGCCGCGACACCATGGCTTCCGCACTGACAACATTCTTCTGGCTGGTGGCCACTCACCCAGAGGTTGAGTCCAAAATCAGAGACGAGGCAGACCGAATCATGCACCCAAATCAAGAGTTCCCGAGCTTTGAACAAATTAGGGAAATGCACTACCTCCATGCAGCTGTTTATGAGAGCCTAAGACTCTATCCACCAGTGCAATTCGATTCAAAGTTTGCCCGACAAGACGATGTTCTTCGAGATGGAACATTCGTGATGAAGGGCACTAGGGTTACCTACCATCCCTATGCAATGGGTCGAATTGAAGCAATTTGGGGTCCAGATTGCACGGAATTCAAGCCACAGAGGTGGCTAAATAATGGTACATTCTTTCCACAGAGCCCATTCAAGTACCCAGTTTTTCAAGCTGGGATTAGGGTTTGCTTAGGGAAGGAAATGGCAGTGGTGGCGATGAAAAGCGTGGCGGCCGCGGTGCTCCGACCATTCGATATCCACGTTGTTCACGCCAACGTCGCACCCCGGTTCGATTCGGGGCTCACGGCCACCGTGAGAGGTGGCCTTCCTGTGGTGGTACGGGAGAGGAGGGCCACCAATCAGCATTGTTAAGGTTAATTTCTAGAAAGGGACATGTTAGCAAGCACATGGAAGTTTGAATGATGATAATGTGCACCGTGGGGTCACGGGGTGTTATGATAACAGGCGGTGAGTCACGTGGGGTTGTATAATTGGTTTGTTGGGTTGGTTTCAATGAGTCTATATGTGTAGCCTCCGGTGAAGTGATTTGATTGTTAGACTTGTTTGTTTTTTTTACTATTTAGAACCATAATGCTTAATATTGTTAAATATTAAATTATTTGTTTTTATAGTATTTTATTTCTATTAAATATTAAAAAGTAAAAAACACTAATATGTTATTTTTTCTATTTAGAAAAAGCTATATGTTTTAACTTTTTCTATTTAGTAAAAATTTTATAATAAGTCATGAAAAAATAAAAAAACAAACAACCTAAATTCTAAAATTAAATTGCTTTCAGCAAAAAGCCAAAAAAGCAAACACCACCTACGTTTGATCACAATAGCACAAGTGAAAATTGGAGGTTTGCTTCCGATCATGAGCTACATGCCTTCCCTAAATATTTGAGAGTTAAAATGGGAAAATTAAGTTTGTATGCATTGAAACAATTCTCAGGAGTTCTAATCTAATCTATCTTGTGTTCAATTCGCCAAAACGTTCATTAAATTTGGCACAAAAAGTAACAAAACCACTTTAACAATATTGTTTTTGTTTTACATTCATAAGCTTAGTGGGAAAAATAATACTATTTGGGGATTTTTTTTTTTACCTATTTCACATCATTTGCTCCCTTGATTTTTCTTTTAAATAGAAGGGAATAATATTGAGGTGTGCTTTGAATGCACTTCCTCTTATTTATTTTAATAACTTTTATATAAAAAGTAAAAATCATTTGTACAAGAAATGTAAACTTATCTCATATCTTTAAAAAATATTTTGAAAGATTTTAAATTTATGACCATCAAACTTTTTCAATAGTTGAATTTAGATTTAAAATTTTTTTTTTTAAAGGAAATGGGTGTTTCGTAAACCAATTTAACAATTTAATATAAATTACTAAATATATTTATTAAAATAATTTAATGATATGATTTTAAGTCAAAAACAATTTTAAATAATAAGTAAAAACAATCCACTTCAATATGATGATTTGTAATAATTTTAAAGTTAATTGTATTAAATAATTTTAGTACTTAAAAATAAAAATTAAGTAATAAATTTTAAATCAACAACTTAAATATATTTTAATTTAAAATTAATTTAAGTTATTAAGTGATAAGTATTAAGTTTTACCAAATATCCCCTAATTATTTTTAAATCAAATAAAAATTATACATTCTTTTCGATTTAATACTTTAATACACTTTAATTTTATTTTTTTCATAAAAAAATAATATTTTTTTTCATATAAATGTGATATCTTGTTTTTAAGGGTTGTGTTCCTGGATGCATAAATTTCAGTATGAAAAAATTTTAATTTTTAATAAAATTAAAAAATAATAATATAAATGATTAAATATAATTTTTGTGATGATGCATAATTACATTATTCTCTCTTTTTATTTTTATTTTAAAAAAAATATAAAATAGTTAAATTATCAAAATGCGACTCATTCAACTATCAATGCTGCCCCCTCGTCGTTTCGTGTGGGTAGATAGGGTGAGTCACGATGTAGTCAGCAACAAACAATATGCGATCTTTATAATTGTTTCACTCATTTCTAACCCAATATAAAAAGCCGAATCCCCACTATGACATTGGACGATCCAAGGGTACGTTCTCAATTTTTATTTATTTTTAATTATTGACTGATTTGATTTTTGCTAAATTTAGAATTATTAGGAACCACCTCTCCCAAATCTATTTATTTATTAGGTCTGAATATGATCATATAATCATTTTTTTTATAAATTATTTATTATATTCGAACCAAATTTGAAAAAGTTGATTACCCCTATGCTAAATTTATTTTTTTATGACTTTGGACGGTTCAAATATGTGGTTTTTAATCATTTGACAGAATTTAATTTATTAAATAACAACAATATTTAAATTTTAGTCAAACCTTGTCCTTCCTTTACTCCGTCTTTTTTGTCTTTTTATATTTTTTTTATAAATCTTATTATTTTAAGTATCAAATTAAAATATATAAAAAAAAATCCTAATCTTCTCCCAATTGAATTTAATCTTTGACCAAAATTCTTTAGTTTGCCATATATACAAAAGTAATGGTTACAAACTGTACACGGAGAAGAGTTCGGGATCTGTTGAAAATTTTCGAGTCAAACAATTCTAAAATTGATAAAAGATGCCAGAGGAGATGGCAATTGGGCAGCCACCTCATGTTCTTGCTTTGGACCACCCCTAATGGGAGAAGCTCCTTTTCAATGTCTCAAAAGGTGGAATATCTTCTTCCCTGTCCACAAGATAATGCAACCTGAAATTTTCCTTTTTTCTAAATTTATGAATTACGAATATATCCTATCAACTTTTCAAATTCAATAGTTCTATCATTAATCGGATACACGGACAATGATGGTAATGGTAATTAGGCAAGAATTTAGGTTTTTATAGGGATGGCAATTAGTTTTGGTAGGTCGCATTTCTATAGTTTGAAAGTCTAGACATTCTACTAAATAGACCAAGTTAAATATGACATGAATAATAATAATAATTGTATTAAAAATATAAACTCAAATACTATAAAATTATTAAATAGAGATAACATGTTATGTAACTCATTTAACCTATTTAATTATCAAATCTTTGTATTTAATAATTATAACTTTTTTATTTAAGAATCAAGCTAAGTTAAGTCTTGTATAAAATGGTGTTTATTTTTTTACTTAATTTTAAATAGAACCTTAAAGTTTAATAGTGTTAAATATTAGGTTGCTTGTTTTTATAATATATATTTTATTTCTATTAAATATTAAAAAGTAAAAAAAAAATCAATATGTTATTTTTTATATTTAGAAAAAGCTACATATTTTGGTTTTTTTCTATTTAATATAAAGTTTATATTAAGTCATAAAAAAATAGAAAAAAAAAAACTTAAATTCTGAAAACAAATTGCTTTCAACAAAAAGTTAAAAAAAAAACAAACACCATCTAAGTCTATGTGATTATTAACTCAACTAGTTTTGGTAATGGCAATTAGGCAAGTATTTAGGTGTTTGTAGGGATAGCAATTAGTTTTGGTAGGTCGCATTTCTATCATTTCAAAGTCTAGACATTCTACTAAACGGACCAAGTTAAATATGACATGAATAATGATAATAATCATATTAAAAAATACAAATTCAAATACTATAAAATTATTAAATAGAGATAACATGTTGTGTAACTCATTTAACCTATTTAATTATCATATTTTCATATTTAATAATCAAGTTAAGTTAAGTTTTGTATAAGTCTATTTGATTATTAACTCAACTACATGTTTATGGCTTAATTGACCTATTTATTAAAAAAAAAAATTAAATAAGTCAAAATGAGTTAGAAAATTTAAAGTTATAATTAAGTTAATCAACAATATTATTAAATAGGTTCATTCGAATTAAATTTATATTATTAATCGAGTTATACAAGTTTACATAAATTTGATACAAGTACAATTATATATTTAACCCATATTCACCAAAAGTAGATTGAATTTGAATCATGTTTACAAGTATTGTAAAAGTAGAGAATACAAAGAAAAGATTATGAGAAAAAGTGAATTTAGAGTTATTATTTTTAGTAACTTTAATCTTATTTATAGGATTATAATTACATTGACTATAATAAATACTTTTCTAATAATTGTGAAGGTTACACTGATAATATAAAAGTTTATTACAAGAAATGATGATATTCATGAAATTATATACCTGTTCATAACATTTTCCCTTGGATGTCATGTGTTTTACAATGTGTCTTATTAAAACCTTATGAGGAAAGACAAAAGTACAATATTGTTTTAATATTTTTGGCTACTATGATTGTCTTGTTAAAAACCTTGTTAGTAAAACCTAGTAAGACAAAACTTGGACAAAGGAAAAAAGAGTATAGTGTAGTAACTTCCTTATTAATTTGCTCCTCTTATATATTAAGATGATTATAACTTTTTTAGCAACAAGTGTTAGCCCCTTGACATGGATCATGCGACACTAAGGCCTCTGAGGCAACACCTTAGCCTCATGAGTAACCTATGAAAGTAGCAAGGTGACATAAGGGCACAATACTTTGTGCAAGGAGACAACTTAGTGAGCCATGAGCACAATGTCATGACATGTACAACACCAAAAGAAACTCAGATGGAGCATATCAATGTAGAAAAATGATGTCAACTCAGATGGAATACACAAGGGCACAATGCCTTGTGCATGGGGAGTCATGGGCACAAAGCCATGACACGTTGGTGTATCAAGAAAAGGGCTTGGGCAAGGCACATAGTTGCAACAAGAAGCAGATGCAGAAGCATGTTGCCTCTACACAAACACAATTCGGATATGCAAGCCAAGAGAGGGCTTAGCATGCACATGAGCCATATATATAGATGCATGCGATAGCAATATGAAGAGTTGAACTCAAAGTGGGATTGCAAGTCAAGCATGAGTAAGAGTCTCAATTCCTATTGTAATTGTAGTTTGAGAAGAACTAGGACTCTCGAGTCCTAGTAAGAGTGGTTGGTGTCATGGCCTATTAGAAAGAGTCCAAGTAGAACTAGAATGTGTACTCTTAGTTTAACAAAGGGAGGATGACACCACTTTACAAATAGGGAGGACTAGAGAACCTCCTAATAGAGATTTAGGGTAAGAAATCATAAGCAAAACCTGAACTCACTAGATATTATGAGAGTCTAGTTAATGTCTTATATTCTTATTCAATAAGCTAATAAAATACAAGTTGGAGTCAATGCCCTATAAACCTTATGTGTGCCATGTATGGGATTGTTGTTTGTTGTCATCTTGTGAGAGAAAGTGTAGGTTGGATTCAAGGGCTTATATGCACCACATAACTACAAAAATTAGAGTAGGAATTTTGTGGTTGTGACACTAAGCATCAAGATCTCTGAGCTATTGCATTTTAATACTATATATGATTTTCTTAGGTGTTACAGTTAACAATGCTTTTATGAATAGGTTTGCTAAGTTGTAACTCGATCTTAACATTAATTTCATCGCTCTTCTAAAACTCATGAGTGTAGAAGAATTTGATGAAATGTGTTTGATTCAATCATCTTTAATATATATTTCTTTGATTTGTGCAATATATTCAACATTATCTTCATGTATTACTATTGGGATATGACACTTGAATGTGTTAGATCACATATTTTAACTATACACTTTCATAACTTTTTTCATGAATCACAAGTAAAAGTGAATCTCAATGATGTACTACACCAAGACGGGGGTGAGGGGGTGAATATGTTATATATATACAAATAAAAAAAAGTCGCCTCAACATATATTGTCTTTTCTTTTGAATCCTCACAACTTATATTTCTCTTTTCCAACAACTATTCAACAAAGGACAAAAATCACAAGCAAACATGAATGCAACAACATTCTCCCAACAATTTAGAATTGTAGGGCACATGCAAATACTTCAATACTCCCCAACATTAATTCATAAGAACAATTATCTCCCCAATACATTTCCATTTACTATTGGATATCATTAACAATATGAACAGAAAAATTATTCAAGAATATACAAAAGGTAACCACACTAATTTAAACTCACATTTCATTCTTTTAACAAACATGTTCAAGTAACAAAGGATATAAAAAATTAGAAATAAATCAAAGAGTAGAATTAGAGCAAGAGAGACAATGATACTAGATTTTACATCAAAAATCTCCTAAGAGATAAAAAAATCCATAGACCAATGAATAAAAAATTCCACTATGAAGAACAACCAATATGTACAAGGATTTACATAAGTCAAGTCCACTAATCCTCCATAGACTACTTGACCAACACCTTCTCACTTCAACTACATTCCTTCATTTTTTGAAACATACTTGGAACTTTTCACCAAACTTGATCTCAACCTCTTTTTGAAGCTCAATCAAGAAGAAAATGAGTTTTCATCCAAAACCCAAATAGATAATAAATTGAGAGATGAATGGAATAGAAGAATCAAACCATTTTTTAAGAAAATCTATTGGAAAACAAGATGAAAATGAGGATTTTCTTGGGAACTAAACACCCTTAATTGGGTAAGACAAAGAGAACACAAGAGGGTGATTGCATGTCTCACCTAAAACAAGAAGCAATTTTAGGTTTAAAATAAAGAAGCTCTTGATCTAATGGTTAAGAAAAAAATTGCCTAAATCAATTTGACCAAAATTTGGATCAATCCTAGAACAGGGGCATTTAAATACTTAGACAAAAATATTGTCCTAGCCTCCTTAATTATTTTTTAGAAACAAATGGTTTAAGAAGAAACAATTTGAAAAATTCATTTAATTCTATTTCATCCACTTACATAACCTTAACTAAATACCTTGGTCTCTTAACAAATTCGACATTTTGATTTTCATTAGGCAAGTAGTCAAAGGAAGGATTTGGAAAGTTAGAAGACATTTAGGAATTTTGTTTGGAATTTCCAACCTAAATAACTTTCAACAAGTATTTCTAGATAGTTTGAGAAGGTATCTACTATTGGTTGTTTGACCAATTTCCAATTTATATCTATATTGTCATGTAAATATATAAATTGTCTAAGATCGAGCTTTGTGAGAGTTTAAAAGATAACTAGCATATGTATACCCAAGCAATCGTGATTATGATTCTTTCAAATAATCTCATGTTAGTTTTTCTATGAAGATACTATATTATATGTTTAGCTTTGTTCTAATGCCTTTGAGGTCAAAACTATATCTTGCTAGCAAATTAAACATGTATGATTTATATGATATATCAATATGTCAATGACATTGAGATATAGTACTTTTGAATTGAACACTACTTCATTTTCTTCTTTGAGATTAAACATATCTTCACTTATTTCAAGTGAACAAACAACCATAGGGGAGCTAAGTGGGTATGACTTGTCCATATGAAAGTTCTTTAGGACTTTCTTTATATATGTCATCAAATGATAGACTAACACATTCCTTGAAAAATGTTTGATCTACAAACTAAGATAAAATTTTGATTTCTAATATCCTTTATTTTCTTATGAACTCTTCAGAAGTTCTAACAAGATTACAACAATTAAAAATCACTACTTTAATCCATATAAGGATGTAAGTTGATCAAATCTATTATCATCATGACTTGATCTAGAATGTCATACGAATTTTTTAATCATTATTTCATATATTTTAATCATTTAAGAAATTATTTACTTTCAACATTTTAAATCTTTTAGAGATTTTGATATATATATATATATATATATAATTACATTATAAAGTATAGATCAAATCCTTAAGGGATTACTGATCATTTGATCAGATCATTATGAGAGTTAATATGAGGTCTTTATAGGAAACTTTAAGCAATAATGTTTGTTTTATCTCAAATACACTTTTATATAATAATCCATTGGTATCCAATGATTGTTAATACTTTAAGTTCATTAATTTATAACAATGTTTACATCTTCAAGCGCTTAAATTATAGGTTTAAATACTTCTTGTTTCACTAACAAATTTAGCTCTACCTACATTACTTCTTTCTATTTTGGTCAACCATTTTTGTATCAACATTCTACCATATTTCGTGGTTTGGGATCCTCATCATTTTTTAGATGTGAAATATTACTTTGAAAGAGGAAATATTGTTTATAACAATATTATTTCAATCCTTTTTTTTTTTTTTTTTTGTCTAATATGATTTATAGTGATGTCGCTATTTTGAGGCATTTGTGTCTCTTTAGGGGCCATATATTTAATTTGTACTTGTTATGATCTATTTCTTTTTTCTTTATGCCTCTTTGCGGCTATGTATTCATCAATTTTGGATTGATCAGCCATTTTTTATGGCTTCTTTAAGAACGTCAATCTTTGCATGCATGTCTTTCTATGTATCCTTTCTTGTTGTAGTTTCCATGCTTCAAGCTTTTCTTAGACTAATTAATTGCCACTATAGTGGCTAATTGTCCCACTAGGAGATTAATTTATCACACTTCAAATGTATTTGAGATTTATTTGTTATAGTATTGGTTAATTGTTCTTTAGAAACATCAATTCATATTCAAAATTTTAAACTTTTCTTCTAGAATTGACTTTTTCCTCCCATTAACAATGGTAAAATTGTTTTATTAAAATAAAATTTTGCATAACATGTTATACTACTCTTTGGGGTATAGATAGACTAATCAATGGATAAAGAAACTTTTAGTTCTTTAATAGATTATCCATATGACATTGTAGTGAGCTGAAGCATCATTGTTTACCTTGATAGAGCAAGTTAGTTATATCAAATTCTTCTAGATTTGATAAAATGCAAAGTGTAAGGAATCCTTGGATCTTTCTATTCTTGGCTCTAAATTGTTGGAATGCATGAAAAACTATTTCTAGGGCTCTTTTGACCTAAGCATAGTGGAAAACATGGAAATAAAAGTCATCAACAACAATAGATCTAATTCTAAATCAATTATAGTTTGTGAATATGTGCCAAAAACGAAATAAAATTTGTAAACACAATAGCTTTTTTCCTTTTATCTCCTCCCTGAATCTAAAGTACACTAAGATGGTGAAAATCTCATAGAGGGTGGAGTCTAGAGTTCTCTCCCTTTAAGTGAACAAGAAGTAAGACTCAAACCCTAATCCTTAAGAAGGGCATTTATAGGCTTCCTATGGGCTTAAGTGGCTTGAGCCCACCATGGGTTTAGGTCATTTAACCTAGCTTAAAATGGTCCTAATTGATTAACTAGCCCAATTGGATTTCAATTAATGAATTAACTCGATCCAAAGAGGTTGCTTACAAACTCTTGTACAACTTGAATATTTATCAAAATGCCTATATACACATAAGTGAACTAAAAACTCATATAACCCTCACAAATAATGTCATTAAGGAATACAAACTCAAGTAGGGACCATTGGAACATAAAAAAAAACACTAGCTCCTCTAAAATAACTCAACATCCCACTATAAAAAGTTAATTGTGTTCTATTATCCTATGTATATATACACCATAGACACGCAGGACAAGGTTATATGTAATGAAAACATGAATTATGCCAAAATTCAAAACAAAGAAGAGAAATAAGAAAATATACAAGATATTTAACAAGAAATTTAAAGAAAAGGAACCACAAACTTTCAATTACATAAATTGAAAACCATCCATGATAGGAGGTAAAATGAAAACATAGAACGTACTTGTATAATTACATAGCTTAAAAACCATCCATAATAGGAGATATAACATAAAACATAGTTATATAAGGAGATGAATGTCTTACAATGGGAGAAAGGAGGAAATCTTTGAGCTTGGAAGGTTTACATGACGAGAGAGAAAGAAGAGAGAAGAGAGAGCATAAGTTGGAAGTAAAAAATGAGAGGTAATGAGTCGTGCTTACAAATGAGGATCAAACCTCCTTAAATAGCCAAAAAGAGAATACTAAATAGTACCAATCAAGAGACAAAGCACTATTTGCTTTTTGACCAACTGTTGTGAATAGTTAACCCGTACATGAATAGTAAAAGTGAATAGTACCATTTTACTGTAACACTTTAGACTTTTCGGCAAAGAATCTTGCTTTCGGCTGGAAATAATGGCTGGCAGGTCATTCATTGAACTGTGGACACACATGCTGGAAGACAAAACTGCTTTTGGTGCTTAAATGAGCTTGATGGAGGGAACAATCTTGAAGTCATGAAACTAAAGATTACTTGGATTTTCTTATCGGAGAAAGAATACTTTCACAGTTATCACCATTATTGGGAAGATAGCTTGTTGAATCATCAGATTTTGCATAAGAGTTTTCTTGGGAAAAACTTGAGCTTCCTTCATCAAGGATTTTCTGGAATTCTTGAGGGGTTTTTGCTGTTGCGAGCATGACTTGGAGCTGTTGTTTCTTGAGAAGAAACTGTGACATATCATCACCAGTTGAAGCTTGTGTAGGATGCTTGAGGAAATATTGCTTGATTGCTTCTAGGGATGCATCATTTTTCAAAGCGTCCCACCATTTAGTTTTAAAAGTCCTTCCAAGAGTTGGAAAGACTGCTGATTCATCTGAAATGATAATGTAGTCCCACTAGACTATCCAAGCAAAGCCAAATTTACTAAAAAAGAATAATAAAGGTGGAAAAGCTGAAAGTTCTCTGGGGATAACAAAAGAACTGTTGAATAGCTCAAAGCCATCCAAGATCATGAATGAGTTGGGTACCTATTATCTTAGGTGGAACCCACAGAAAGCCCAATCTAGTCAAGTTCATTCTCTCCATAAAATGCTTTGGAGTCAACAAGTTGAGTAATCAGGAATGAAATTTTCTCCTTTAATAAACTTAATTTGAAAATTAGAGTTTAAAATAATTTGCTATATACTTATTTCTTTTTGCAGATGTGAAAATAACTCTTAATAAAAATCCTTGGTTCAAAATATCAATTTGAAATTTTGAAATACATAAAGGAGTGTTTAAAATATCTTTTTCAATGAGATTATGAATGAGTTGGGTACCTATTATCTTAGGTGGAACACCTATTCCAAGAAGATTAATTTCTTGATCACAAGGAATGATGTTTATAACATGTAGATTGGCAAATTCAAAAAGAATTTCTTTATCAAAGAGTTTTGTTCTTATACCTTGGTTATCTACCCACATGGGATAAATAGAGTTTAAAAAGGGGATTCCTAGAAGGGCTTTTTCCTTAAGGTCCTTAACAAGAATGAAAGTTTGTTTAATATAGATGTCATGGTTACGGATATGAACATCTGTTAATTTTTACTTAATGGCAAGCCTTTTGCCATTGGCTCCAAATAGAGACTGACTAGTCTCTTCACAAAATTGAATAGGTACAAGACCTTCTTGAAAGCAATTCTCGGCTGCACCTGAATCAATCAAAGCAACAATGTCAAAGACAAATTTATCTTTAACTAATATAGTAAGGGAGACTTCCCACCTCTGGAAGATCACCCTACTAACAGTATTCAAAAAAACATTTGTCTCATCATCATTAACTTGTGAAGATTCTAGAATATCCACAAGATTTTCCTAGTTATTGACAATTCTATTGATTTGTCCTTGGAGGTCCGAGAAACCTAAACTTGTGAATTGCCTTAACTCCTTGATTTCCTTCCTATACTGCCTTACTTCTTCATGAAGATCTTTAATGCTTACCTCTTTGGGAGATTGTTGGTCAAACCTGTTTAAGATTTCATTAAGGTTATAAGGATTTATAGTCTTCTTAACTTCCGGCTTAACAATAGATTTCTTAAACACTTCATAAAGATCTTGCTTAGTCTTTTCATCCTCAATTTTTAGTAAATTATATTTTTTCAAATAACTAAATATAAAGCAGTTGAAAATGATGAAACCTTTTATTTAATGATTATCTCTCATGCACATAAGATATCACAATTACTAATACCTCAAATAAAATACAAATAGCGTCACAATTAATAAAAATTAAAATAAAATATGAGTGGTTTATGAAAGTTTAATACTTATCATTTATTAATCAATGTATTTTATATATTAAGTCATATTATTTCTTATGTTTAAAGTTAAATATAAATATTTATACTAAGCTTTTATATTAATACAAGGCAACTACATTGATTATACAAGGTAGCCTATTTTGAGTCATACTTGGGCCTTTCGTCCATGAAACTTGATTAGATATCGTATAGTGTGAATAGTATTTGCACATTGATCTATTCACATTTTATCTTCAATTTGTTTCCATTTTCATATTATATACAAGATATTTGCACCGAATGTATAAAATAATTGTACTAAGTATATAAGACATACAAAAATAGCCCATTTTAATTCTCACTCAGGCCTTTTATTCATGTAAGTCCATTAGTTATTATATCAAAAGGTTAGAAACACTTTCAATTTGTACTAAACATATTCTAACTACTCATTTCATATGACATTAAGATTGTGTTTGATAGTGATTATAAGTATTTTTAGTTTTTATAACACTTAAAAATTTTTATTTTTGAAATATTAGAAATGTTATCACGGCTAAAGACGCTCTAAATTTTCATCCAAAGAAAAAGGGACAAAATAAAACATGAACATTTATTATCGGTCTTGTCTCTTAAAAAAGAAAAGCTAATAGCTAGGGTAAAATTGAATAGTCAGAAACATCATTGATGAGTGCATTTAATTTGACGGTATCCATGGTTTATTAGGTTCATATATGAGAAAATATCATCATGAATTATAGGTAACAAGCAATAACATTATCCGTGAAGGGTTCAATGTTGGTTTCATGCTTTTAAAAGTGTCCCAATACATACCTATAATTCATATGCTCATAAAAGGACCCCATAAATACACAAAGACACATGCTTGTGAGTTTTGAGTGGATTTTGCTTTCTCTTTCCTTTCTCATATCCAAGTGTCTCAACAGTGGAAGTTGCTTTTGTAGGACAAGGACCACAAAATGATTCTCCAGGACCACTCTGGCTTAGTGTGTCCTTCTAACCAAGACTCTTTTAGCTGTACTTTTATAACGATTGCCCAGAGGAAGCCGTTGAGTTTCACCTACTTCTCTTAAACAATAGTCCTCGTTTGTTTCCCTTTCATTTATCAACATTCCTAGAAATGCTTCCCAGGCATCAAATGGGCTTCTTCACTTCTGTATACAGCTTTCTCCAACTTTCTTAGGCCCTCCTTAATGCTTGGTAGCAACGCCTTTATAAAGGTGAGAAAATATATAAAATGACAATCCATTTGTTAGGGTAGACTTTGCTAGATCAAGGAAGTTGAAAATTCCTAAGTATCTTGGGGTTCACAAATGATCTCAATTTTTTGCATTCAAGTTAGACACAAATTTGAAATATTGTTCTTGTGATAGGCTATATTTTTTAGGAGATGCCCAATTAGTTTTTGAAAGTCACAATTGTTTGCTTTGGAGATAGTCAGCCACATGGTTGACATCATTCTTGTAGATGGGCCACGTTCAGAGGAAATGCTTGCAAATATCTTCTCATTATTATACTGATGATAATCATCACCCTCACCACTTTTGATTTCATCTTTTCTTGAATAACCTGTCTTGTTCCATTACAAAGAAAAGCTGGGAGCAATAGAGCTTACAGATCTAAGTTTCTAACTGAATTCCCATTATTTTCATTGTGCCCAACTCATTAAAAGAATAAAATTGATTGGCCTAATACACATCTTTGCTGGAACCCCAAGGACTAGAAGGAATCGATCGACTTTCCAAAAAGAAATGACAAAAATCAGATTTCATAAGATCGAATGACAGTTTCTACACCAAAATGATTGCTAAATTTGACATAATTCTTCTGGATATGCCACTTTTCCATTGGGCATCGTGCATTGATGAGGAAAAGCGACTTATGAGGCTATCTAATGTGTGGTCCAACTTCTCTCTACTGAAATCACTCTCATCATAACTAGTAATGTGATCAAGGACAATTGCCTTTTAATCGATTGGACCCAAAAATAAAGTTTTCGTCTATATAAATTACATAATTGATGGGGAGGATATAAAATATGAAAAGACCAATATATCCTTCAAAACTATTTTCTACCACAATGTTTCACAAACTTTTTTTATATTAAATCTTTTTTTAATAATTACTCTGAAAATTTATTATTTTTAGAAAACTAAATTTAAAAAAAAAATTATTATAAAAATATATCATTTAAAAAAAATAAATTTGACATATTTTTAGTTATTTTTTATATACACAATTTTAAATATATATATTTTCCAAGATGTTTGATTTTTAAATAATAATAATAATTTATTTTTTTTTTTTTTTTTGAAAATGATGTATTTTTTTTCCAAATTACTAAATTTTATTAAGGTTTACAAAAGAATAAAATTTAAATTAATACTTTTCTACTCCTTTTTTTTTTTCCTAGTGAGCAAAGGTTATTTTGTAAAAAAGATAAAAAACTAATATTCTTCTTCTCAATTTTCACACTTCCTCTAGTTTTAAACTTAAACAATGAACTTATATGAACTAAAACTTAATTTTTGAACTCAACCGGTCCAAAACACAATTGTCCCATGTGATCATTATCAATAGATATATAGGGTTATCAACTGCTATACATGAATAGTAGTGATAGTTGTTATAGTAATTAAGAAGAGTTTATATATTATATTATTATGAAAAGCCAGATTCTTTAAGGATTTGATTAGTATTTACAAGGATGGTGCTGGTGACGTGTGTGGATTAATTCTCTAGAAGCTATATATATAATTTGGTTCTTTAAACAGCTAAGGTTAACAACTTTCCAACGACTGATATAAGTGGGTTCCATTTATAGGAAATATTTGGCTAGCTATTATTATATATTTACATGTGCACCTACGATATATATTTTTTTTCACTTCTTTTTGCCCTTTTCTCTTTTGGGATCTAAACCGATCTTCTTCTATGCACGTGAAAAAAATATAAACCCAGTCTTGAGCATAGCCTACCATATACACTATCCAAAATGATTGTAAATCAGCGGCAGTTGTGTCCACCAATAGCCCACCCTTAGAGCCCAATTTTTTGGGTGGTGTTTGAACTCGGGCCAGGCTCTTCTCCACTAAGGGTTATATAGCATTGTCAATAAATTTGGGTCTTCAATTTTTATTTTATTTTTTAAATTTGTGAAAAGTATGTTTTCACTCACTTATTGAAAAAAAAAATACAAAATGGGAACCAAAGTTTATAAAATTTAAACTTCATACATCTATTTAAAATAATTAAAATTTTATACACTTATTTTCATCAAATATAATATTTGACCATTCAAGTATTGTCTTTTAATGATATAAATATTATCTTTTACTATTATATATTACCAAGCAAATCAAGGCTCTACGTGTTTTGGTGTCATACAGTGGTCTAAGTCGGTACAAAGACAAACTTCAAGAAAATTCCAAAAAAAAAAAAAAAAATGAAGGGAAAATGAGTGTTTTGTATTCAAAGCTTCATACTGTCTCGATTTCCAAATTAATACTAAAAGGTTTCACCCTAATTCTAAGCGGCCAAACTAAGGGAATATTTAAATTCTCATTAAAAGGCAGAGTCTTATTGATATTGTTGGATGGATCGTAGAGGTATGACAACAAAACTTTCAAATGATCAAATAATGACAAGGTAATTATATATGTAGGTACTTAAGAAATCCCTTTTTGTATCCCGCCTTTCCTTGTGTTTTTAAAACAATAAAAGGATACTTGAATTTATGGAAATGTACTCATCTTTTACTTCCATCCTTGGTCAGCCAAATATCCAATCTAACTAATTTTCATTTATTCTTACCTTTTCTACTTTGTTGTCTTCCTCCCAACACTCTCCACTCCCATAAAAAATAAAAAAATTTAAAAAAATTTGAAAAAAAACCAAAGAGAGAGAGAGCCATGGTGCCACCCAAATATCAAACCTAACCAATTTTCATCTACTATTACACTTCCTACTTCGTTGTCTTCCTCCCAACACTCCCCACTCACTACAAGAAAATTGACTTGTCACTAAAAGTCTAAATTTTGTCTACAAAAACATTCCCCAACGAAAATTCTTTCGTGCCTTGTTCGTTGCCCTAGACCCGTCGCTAAAAATTTCGTGACAAAAATCTTATTTCGTCGCCCAAAGTTTTCCTTGATGAAATAAAATTTTGTCATTGAAGGTGTTTTCCAATGAAATATTTCATCAACAAAAGTAAGAATTTTTGTCACGAAAAAAATAAAATTTGTCCCAAAAGTCGTCAATATTTAATGCCGATGAATTTTATTTTTGTTGCCAAATATTTTTGGTAACAAATCAATTTCGTTGGTGATAGCCTACTGTCTCTATTCTGTTAGTTGACTTGGCCACGTCCTCAGGCTTTCGCCATTCTCCCACAGTGCTAGCTCACCCGTCAAACATACGACCAGATTGTGATATCACTTGTTGATCGAGGTGCTTTGTACTTCCCAGTGGGTCACCCATCCTAAGATTTCTTTGGCTACAACATGCTTAACCACAAAGTATTTTATGACAAGACCCTCATTTGTTCTAAAAACCAATTGGTGATCAAAACAGAGACCTTATATTATTTAAGTTCACTCTCCATAGTCCATTAGGGTGGTCATTGGCCCCCTCATACGGCCAACACTATTTATTTATTAAATAAGGTATGCAAGTCGACATGAATTTGACTTGAACTCAATTATACTCAACCCCAAATCATGAAATGGTGTTAGATTGAAGTCATATAGACAAGTCATATCAAATTTTGTCACCTCTAAACAAACTTAATGTTGAATGAGAACAAATTAGAGGACTATAGTTTATTAATAGCTAGAATAAATTCAATTCCAGACTTATGGATTAAAGTGATAAATTTGAAATATAAAATAAAAGTACAATTGAAAGACAATGTTAGGAGAATGCCAAAGTGTAATACTCATATTGACATTAATAAAATAATGATCAAAATGAAATTAGGATTCTACATCATTTTTTTTTTCTTTCCCTTTCTCATCTATTCCAAACAAAAATATCAAACATAATGAAACACTATAAATATAAATCATATAATAATTTATGATATATTTCAATTATTTTTATAACTATATTTGTTTTA
The DNA here is from genome assembly GCF_004353265.1 of Vitis riparia. NCBI lineage: Eukaryota > Viridiplantae > Streptophyta > Magnoliopsida > Vitales > Vitaceae > Vitis > Vitis riparia. The sequence goes on from NC_048443.1 coordinate 19,123,997, forward strand.
AATATTTGATTAAAAGTGCATACAAGTATAAAAACTCCTTTACAAGTTAGTAGCCATAGAAGTTACTATTTTGCGGTATAATTTAAGATTTTATTCTTAATAACTAATCAATTTTGATAAATTGGTAATTAATAATTAAAAATAATAAATATATAATTGATTAATAAAAAATAAAATAACCAATTATTAATAAAGATGTGGTTGAAAACTTTTAAAAAAAACTTTATATTTATATAGAATTTCACATGTGCTATATATATTAGACATTTTTTATTTTGTAAATATGAAAATAGAGCTAGACATATAGTACTTGCAATATATTATATCATATAATATTTAAATTATACTTATTTATTTATTATTAATATATGATATCTTCGTACACATAAATAATATTTGGAATTTTATGTTGGTAGAATGTTTTTATAGACACTAGACAATTTATTTGAGAAATTTAATTTTGACCAATTATTTAAAAACCAAGTAATAATTAAAAAAAAAATCTATTAATTTAAACTAGGTAACTAAATGTTAGTATAAATTTACTTATTGAGTGGATAAGGTATGATTTTGAATGATAACAAATTAGAGGACTATATTCATAGCTAACATAAATTTAATACTACATTGGACTTGTATGGATAACTTTTACCTAATATAATAAAAATCATTTAGTAGTATTTATGTATGTGTAGCACCATATAATAATATTGAAATTTAAATAAATTTATATCATAGGATGTAATCTTACATATCTTGAATTATCTATTGTTATTATTTATATACATAAAAATATAAATAACATATTACACTATAAATATTAATTGCTTAAATAATTTACATTTTTGTTATTTCATAACAATACTATTATTACATAATAGAACATTTAAATTTAAATAAATCTACATTCTAGTATTTAATTTTATGGATCCTTAATTTTTATTATTATTTATATAAATAAAATATTATAGTATAAATATTAAGTGTCAACAAATATATATTATATTATTTCATAGTATAAATCATCTACTTATTTATTAATATTCTTTATTAATATCACAATTTAATAACATTATTTGGTGACAAAATTACTCAATTTGTCAAGAAATAATATAATTACCAATGAAACCATTTTGTAAGCAAAAATAGATAAAAAGTTGTAACTTTCAGTGAGGAAATTATTTTCATCACCAAAAATTATAATTAGTAATAAATATTTTCATAAGGAAATAGTTTATTTTCGTCACAAAAGTGTTTGCGCCAAAAAAAAGAACGTCAAATTTTCCCGCCACATCTTTCAACGACAAAAATTTCAAATTCGTTAGGAAAAGTTTGTAGAAAATTGGCATTATTGACAACATCTTAAATTTCATCGGTAAAAGTTACTTTTAGTGACAAAAGTAGAATTTGCCCTTAAATTTTTGTCACAAAAAATAAATTTTCTTGTAGTGACTCCTAAATAAAATTAAAAAAAAAAAAAAGACAAACAAACAAAAAACAAAACAAAGCCAAAACAAAAAGAGAGAGAGAGAGAGCACTATGGTGGCCACACCACAATCCTCCATCCTTATCCACCTAAATATCAAACCTAACCAATTTTCATCAATTCTTACCCTTCGGACTTTGTTGTACTCTTGCTAAAAAAACCAAAGAGAGAAAGAGAGAGAACCATTGTGGCCACACCATAATCCTGCATTCCTAGCCACCCAAATATCAAACTTAACCAATTTTCATCTATTCTTACCCTTCCTACTTCGTTGTCTTTCTCCCAACACTCCACACTCCCACAAAAAAAAAAAAAAAAAAAAAAAAAAAAAAAAAAAAACAACAAACAAAAAACAAAGGGTGGGAGAAAAAGAGAGAGATAGCGCCATCGTGGCCACACCATAATCATAGAGTAGTTACCGTGGTATCATAGCCACGATGGTCACCATGGTCGTGGTGCATGACTGCAGCACTACCATGGTCATGCTGCCATGGATACTACAAACTTTCCTTTATTTGATTTTATTAAATTTAAATTTAAAGATGAGGATGAAAGTTGTGTAGAAATCCAAAAAAGATTTAAAGAGAAAAAGAGAGAGAAAAAAAATTGGATTTTTCATTATAAATTCTCTTGAAAATAGGTACAATACTATTAAAATTTAAATAGGACTAATAAAAAAATAAAGATTAATTTACCCTTACTTTTAAAAAGAAAGAACATAATTCTAATATAATAAGTAAATGAATAAGAGATATACTAATTAAATAATAAATATATAGTAACTAAATATATTAATATTTAGTTGTAGGAGGAAAGGAAGCAGCATGACAATCAAAAACCATGACAAACTCACAATATATAAGAGTAGTTGTAGGAGGAAAGGAAGGAGCATGACAATAAAAAACCAAAGTATCAATATCTAAAATAATTAATGTAAACAAATTCACAAAAAAAAAAAGAAAAAAGAAAGAAAAATCACAAAATGGGAACCAAAGTTTATAAAATTTAAACTTCATAAATCTATTTAAAATAATTAAAATTTTATACACTTTTTTTTATCAAATATTATATATAGATATTATCTTTTACTATTATATATACCCAAGCAAAACAAGGCTCTACGTGTTTTGGTGTCATACATGGTCTAAGTCGGTACAAAGACAAACTTCAAGAAAATTCCAAAAAAAAAAAAAAAAAAATGAAGGGAAAATGAGTATTTTGTATTCAAAGCTTCATACTGGCTCGATTTCCAAATTAATACTAAAAGGTTTCACCCTAATTCTAAGCGGCCAAACTAAGGGAATATTTAAATTCTCATTAAAAAGCAGAGTCTTATTGATATTGTTGGATGGATCGTAGAGGTATGACAGCAAAACTTTCAAATGATCGAATAATGACAAGGTAATTATATGTGTAGGTACTTAAGAAACCCCTTTTTATATCCCGTTTGTCCTTATGTTTTTAAAACAAAAAAGGATACTAGAATTTATGGAAATGTACTCATCTTTTACTTCCATCCTTGGTCACCCAAATATCAAACCTAACTAATTTTCATTTATTCTTACCTTTTCTACTTTGTTGTCTTCCTCCCAACACTCTCCACTCCCATAAAAAATAAAAAAATTAAAAAAAAATTAAAAAAAAACCAAAGAGAGAGAGAGCCATGGTGCCACCCAAATATCAAACCTAACCAATTTTCATCTATTATTACACTTCTTACTTCGTTGTCTTCCTCCCAACACTCCCCACTCCTAAATAAAATTAAAAAAAAAAAAAAAGACAAACAAACAAAAAAACAAAACAAAGCCAAAACAAAAAGAGAGAGAGAGAGCACTATGGTGGCCACACCACAATCCTCCATCCTTATCCACCTAAATATCAAACCTAACCAATTTTCATCAATTCTTACCCTTCGGACTTTGTTGTACTCTTGCTAAAAAAACTAAAGAGAGAAAGAGAGAGCCATTGTGGCCACACCATAATCCTGCATTCCTAACCACCCAAATATCAAACTTAACCAATTTTCATCTATTCTTACCCTTCCTACTTCGTTGTCTTTCTCCCAACACTCCACACTCCCAACAAAAAAAAAAAAAAAAAAAAAAAAAAAAAAAAAAAAAAACAAACAAACAAACAAACAAACAAAAAAACAAAGGGTGGGAGAAAAAGAGAGAGATAACGCCATCGTGGTCACACCATAATCGTAGAGTAGTTACCGTGGTATCATGGCCACGATGGTCACCATGGTCATGGTGCATGACTGCAGCACTACCATGGTCATGCTACCATGGATACTACAAACTTTCCTTTATTTTATTTTATTAAATTTAAATTTAAAGATGAGGATGAAAGTTGTGTAGAAATCCAAAAAAGATTTAAAGAGAAAAAGAGAGAGAAAAAAATTGGATTTTTCATTATAAATTCTCTTGAAAATAGGTACAATACTATTAAAATTTAAATAGGACTAATAAAAAAATAAAGATTAATTTACCCTTACTTTTAAAAAGAAAGAACATAATTCTAATATAATAAGTAAATGAATAAGAGATATAATAATTAAATAATAAATATATAGTAACTAAATATATTAATATTTAGTTGTAGGAGGAAAGGAAGGAGCATGACAATCAAAAACCAAAGTATCAATATCTAAATAATTAATGTAAACAAATTCAGACTTAGAGACACTATAAAACTTAGTAGGAATAGAAAAGGTATATACTTAAAGAAGAAGTAGTAGAAGATATAAAACTAAAACTATCAAGGAGATAGAAGAAAAAAAAAAAGTAGATACAAAACTATCAAGGAATGAAGGATTAAGGAAAAGAGATAGAAGCAAACACAAAACTATAGAAAAAAGAAAGATATACAAAACTTGAATTCATATCTAACAACATAAAAGAAGGAAATATAGACAAAATTTGGATTCATATCCAATAGCTAGAGACAAATAGAATTTGGATTTATATCCAATGACATAGAAAAATGAGATACAAACATAATTTTTATTGATATCCAACAAACAAAGAAACAAAATTTGAATTCATATCCAACAAACAAATACAAGGAATGCAAAATTAGATTGCGTATATAATCTTTTCAATTGTTCTTAGATCTCCTTAGAAATTTTATGCAATCTTTCCAAATGTTCCTAGATTTTCTTGACGATTTCATACTTCACCAATTATATGTCTAGCAAATTATCAATGGAGTTGTTGATCCAAGTGATAATTTTCAAATTGCTTGCTTCCCAAACATCTAACTGTTCTACATAATTTTTTATCCTTTTCATTCATAGGTTTGCATAAATTTTAATAATATAACAGCGCATCTTTTTTCCCTTTAGAAAACTTCATCACACACTTCAACACGAATATATATTTTTTTTTCATCCAATCTCACATTAATATATTGAAGGGAATCATCTTGTTTAGCAGTCATTATGAATAAATAACAAATGGAATAAAATCCTCATGGTATTAATAAGAAAACTAAACAAAGAAACAAAGAATCCAGGACATGAAAGAGATATTTTTTGGATACATGAAATAGGATATATGTTAAAGTTATAAAATCCTCATGGTATTAATAAGAAAACTAATAAGGAAAGGAAACCATAAAGAGAGATAAAAATAAAATAAGCTAAAGCTTTGTTTCTTCTTATTTGAATTTAATTTTATATATAATTGTTAATATGTCTAATAGAAGGAATAACAAACTTAGTTATTTAAAAAATGAACTCCTATTAACTAACTAGGAACACCTTGAAGCAACTTAATTAGTTGTTAACATGCCCTCTCTAACTTGATGGATGTTTAACAACAGTGAGTTTGTCTCTTAGTGAACCCATGTGACTTTTGTAGCAACACTTGCTAAACTCCTAAATTCTACTTCGATAGATGATCTGGAAACTATGATTTGTTTCTTGGCACTCCAAATTATTAGATTTGGACCAAAGTATATACTATATCTAGTCGTAGGTTTTCTATCATCTAGGTCGGATGCCCAATCTGCATATGAAAAGGCTTCAAGAGTGAAGTACTTAGCTTGCCTGAATCAAATACCACATTCAACGGTTCCCTTTAGGTAGCAAAGTATGTGTTCTACAAATTTCAAATGAGATTCAAGGTGACATTGCATAAATTGACAAACACAATTAATTGTAAAGGTAATTAATTTTAGGTTGACAATAGTTACATACATATATAAGGCTCCTACAATACTTCTATAGAGCTTGAAATTGCTAAATATATCACCTATAAATGCTAAAAGTTGTATCCCACTAGCTAATGGAATTGGTAAAGACTACTTTATCCCTTTTAGCCCTTTGAATTAGATCTTTGATATATTTATTTTGTGAAAAAATCATGACTTGTTTTGTTTAGGTCACTTCTTTTCCCAAAAAAATATTGGAGTTTACTAAGATACTTTAGATAAAAGAATGCATTTGGTTTCTTGATTACCTCCTCAATTTGTGAAGGACTCCCAGTGATGATTACATCATTCATATAAACAAGTACAAAAGTTGAGTCTACACACACCAATTTTGTAAACAAAGAAGAGTCCACTCTAAAGAACTCATAGCCTAAATTAGCCAATACATCATAAAGCTTTTCAAGCCATACAAAGCTTTATGTAGTTCACAGACCATATGAGAATTACCTTGATTGATAAATCTTGAGGGTTTTTTCATGAAGAATTTCTCTTTTAGAACACCATTGAAAAGGGCATTATTAAAATCTAGTTGCCTTAGTTCCTATTTTTGTGTAGGAGCAATGGAGAGTATAAGTCATATAGTTGTTAGCTTGATTACCAGACTAAATGTATTAGTGAAATCAAATCTTGGAACTTGGTGAAAGCCTTTAACCACCAATCTTGCCTTACATTGCTGAACTAAACCATCTATATTTCTTTTCAGTTTAAATACCCTTTTGCATCCCACAACTTTTTGATTTTCTGGTGGTGCAACAAGTGATCAAGTGTGATTTGAACATAATTCTTGATATTCCTCATCTATTGCATCTTTCCACTTGCTTAGATAGAACTTCTTATAGAGTATGAGGTTCTCTAGCAACAATTTTGGAATCTTGGGCTTCTATTCACAAATAAAGGATTTAGGTTTGGATATTCCATGTTTTGACATTGGTTTCATTTTGAGGTTGTAAACAAACCAGAATAACTAATGGAAGAGATTCTAATGTTCTTCTATTAGGACTTTACTCAAGTGACATGAAATCTAAAGGTTGTGTGTTCTGATGAAATAATAGGAGCATGAGTAATAATCAATGGTGTAGTGATAGGTTAGAGGGTTCTTTGAGTAGCTTTGTTTTGTGTTTGAGATAGCATGGCTTATGGAAAAACAAATTCATCAAATATAACATTTTGAGCAGCATAAAGGCGTCCATTAGAGGCAAGACATTTGAAACTTTTATGATGATCAAAGTACCCTAAGAAGATACATGGAATAGTTTAATACTCAAGTTTATGCCTATTATAAGGTCTAGTGTGGGTATAACACCAACAATAAAAAACTCTCAAAGAGTGATAGTGAGGTTTTTGTTTAAATAAAATCTCAAAAGGTGAATGTTGATGTAGAAGTAAAGTAGGCATTTTGTTTATAAGGTATATTGTAGTAAAGAATGAATAATCCCAAAATTTTAGTGGAAGACTTGCTTGGGCTAGTAAGGTGAGTCCCATTTCCATTATATGCTTATGTTTGTGTTCAACAACCCAATTTTCCTCATATGTGGGGAGACATGAATTCTAAATTAGAATACCACAAGATTGAAAATGGAATAAAATCTTTGGACTCACCCCCATAATCTATTTGAAACAATTTAATTTAGTGCCCAAATTGTAGTTTAACCTATCATTTAAACTTGGTAAAAGTAGAGAGAGTTTCAAATTTTCCTTTAGTAGATAAATCCATTTATAATGACTAAAACTATATATCCACAAAGCTTATGTAATAGCTATAGCACGTGGATGAGTGATAACGAGTAGGACCCCAAATGTTAGCATGAACCAATTCTAAAGGTATTGCAGATGTAGTTGTTGATGGGCTGAAAGGAAACGTGTGGCTTTTGCCTAGTTAACAAGTTGTACAAACAATTTGTTCTTTATTCTTAGGGAAGAGGATATTACAACTATCAAGGACACTCTTTACAACTTGTAAGGAAGGGTACCCCAATTGTTTATGCCACAAGTTAGTTGTGGAAGGAGATTGAAAAATACTTACTAGAGCATATATAGTAGGTGTTGAATTATTCTGGTAGTTACTTAGAGTGTGGACATCATTACTTACAACTTTAGGTACAATGATATCTTTATTCTTTGTAGATGAAATTACTTCATAGAATCTTGAATTGAATTCTTAAGGCTTCTGAGGCTTGATATTGAAATATGTTTAGACCTTCACCATTACCTATGTACATCTTTTCTATATCATTAAATTAAGACTTGATGGTCAGGTTATTTAGATTTGGTGTGAAGCAATTTGTTGTTCTAAAGTCTAGAACCAATGTGGATCTACCATAGTTTTAGGTGTTGCTAACATTACAATCATCTGATTATGACTTGGGTTTTGAAAGCTTTGATCAAATTGATAGTAGCAGTGGATATCAGTATGCCCTATCTTGTTGTAGAGTTGGCACTATGGCATAGTGTTACCATGGAATTTTCTACATCCTCTTCCCTTTTTTTTTTTTAAGATTGTGATTGTAAATTTTGTTGACAGCCTATAAAATCATTACTAGCTTTGTTATCATTACTAGATTGATTGCTATGGTAAACTCTCCTTCCTTGAGATGGATTCATCATATAATTTAACATTAAAATTCATAAAAGTGGTATCACTCAAAATGTTGTGTTATTCTAATATGCTTTCATGAGCTAATAGCAACATAGAAATGTCTTTCATATGACAAATCTCATATCGTAAGGTTATAAAAACAATAAATCAATCATATTCCAAGCCTAATCCAGTAAAAACATATAAAACTTGATCTTTTTCAAAGATAACATATCTTGTAGAAGCTAATGCATTAGTGATACTTTTCATTTTGAGAAAGTATTCTATTATTGTGGATCCTCTCTTCCTTCTTGTTTGTAGCTACATTTTGTATTGCTTAATATAAGCTTTAGATTGTGAAACAAATAGCTTCTTAAGATTTTTCCATTATGGAGGATAGAAGCCAACAAAGCAAGAGTTGATCATCTTGTTGTTTCCATATAAGATTTGCGTCATTGATTTTACCACATTCTTTGTCACTGTCGTTGAGAAATTTTAGAAGAGTTTAGTTCTTTTTTAGGATGAAGTGTTGCAGTCCATGTCCTTTTATAACAAATAAGATTTGTTTGCAGGAAGTTGTTTTCATTTAGCTTCACTGCAAGTGGATGGCTAAAAGTTTCGAAGAATTGGACTCCATATGTAGAATTAAGGTTACACATGGAAAAAGAAAAAGGGAATTCAAACATTTTTTTTTTCAGGATCTAAAATGACAAAGAAAGGAAACTATAAAGAGAGATGGAAATGAAATCAACTAAATCTTTGTTTCTTCTTCTCTTGGTTCATGTTTATATACAATTGTTTATATATCTAATAGAAGGATAACAAACAAACTCAACTATTTTATAACTAAACTCTTATTAACTAACTACGAACACACTAAAGCAACTTAATCCGTTGTTAATATTATTAAAATTCACATCAAAATTGGGATTTGACGATTGAATAGAACTTTGAGTAAGCTCAAGTGGTCCATCCTAAATTAGGGAGATTAATTTAGATGGAGCTAGAATTCAAAAACATTAAAAATTTGGATTGCTTGCTTTGATATTTTTAGTAGTTTCCACAGAATTTTTTTATTGCTAGAATTCCAAATCACCTCAAATCTCTTACGAAGACCTTACAAAATTAACAATATATCAAAATTTTGGTGAGGGGCAAATTGAATATTTTAGAGAAAATTGAAAAAATAATACAAAATAACAGTCAAAGGTCCTAGTCTTAGGGTGTGTATATATTAGAGATAATTGGTTAAAACATTTCAAATACTTCTGAAATTGGAAAAATGACATCCCTTATTTATTCTTTAAAAAAAATGACCCAATTTGGACATCAATGCTTTTCTTTATTTTCTCAAAAATGATATTTTCTTCTCATTCCTGAGTCATTTCTCTCCCATTTCTGATACTTGGTTCTCTCCATGCTTTCTTCCTTTTTCAAGTGAATTTTGCAGTGAAGCTCAAACCCATAACAAAGATCAACCGCATCTCTTTCATTTTTCTTTCATCTTCAAAATCCTTCATCTATTTCTTTATTTTTGTTAGGGTTTTTGTAGTTTTTTTTTTTTTTGTTAGGGATTTTTGTTGTTGCTTTTAGCTGTGGTTTTTTTTTCCATTATTATTATTATTATTATAGCAATTTTGTTTAAACTTTAATAATGCTTTTTGTTAGGATTTTTTACAATTATTTTTAGTTGAGGTTTTCTGTTCGGGTTTTTCATAGATGCTTTCTATTGGGATTTTGGTTGAGGTTTTTAGGGTGGGATTTTGGTTGGAGTTTTTTATTTTTATTTTTTTTTTGTGGGATTTTGGTTGGGGTGTTTTATGATTATTTTTTTATTAGGGTTTTTTTGCAGTTTTTTTGTTTGGTTTTTTTTTGTAGTTTCATTTACACTTTTAAGTTGTGTGGATGAGATCATAGAGTCCTATGATCTAACATTTAGGTCCAAATAAACATTCTAATTAAAAACTTAATCTCAATCAAGTTTTATTATATTATTATTATTATTATATAGATTTGTTAAGTTCCCTTGTAGAAGAAATGAAAATTTCATCCCAATTAAATCATTTGTAAATGAAACTTAACCATAATATAGTTCATGTTACCATTATGATTGAGAACTTAACCCTAGTTAAGTTTTTTTTATAAATCGAACTTAATTCTAGTGCAATTCAAGTGAACGTCCTTAATAAAAAAATTACATTTGTTATGCTTGTAATAAATAAAATTTAATCTAGATAAATATCTCAAATAGAACAAGACTGAGTTATTTGATATATAAAATAGTTAAAGAGAAAAAAAAATGAATTGAAGAGATAAATGTGTTATAAAATGAAATTAATAAAATAAGTGAGAAGATGATGTTTTTGGAGGCAAACAAAATAAAGAGGGTTGAAATTGAAAAAAAAGAAATATATATATATATATATATATGGATAGAGGAATATATACCCAGTTAATTTTGCTTGTTATAAGAGCATTGAGTACGACACACAAAACAAAGATAAGTGAAACATTTATTATATATTTATATAGCCTGGAGCAAGAGTTACAAGTGCTTACCCTAATAGCACAGAGCTTAAAGCTATGCCATTAAGGTTTCTTTGATCAGTTATTTTGAATTCGTTGGTTGCTAGTGATCTATTTCTTGCAAACTACGCCAGTCCCATTTAGCCCACTGCTGCAATGCAAGCTTGGATACTCTCCAGTCCTGTTTTCTGGCAAGGCATGGTTCCCAAACTGAGATGCTGGGCAGTCAGTGGCAAAGATATTTGAAGATGAAAACTTATGAAGACCGCCTAATACCGGCATTGGCACCCCCATCTTTGCCTTGCTTACATAGTTCCTCCTATATGTCTGCCCTAGCACTCCATCCACTGCATCTGTAAGCTTATAGAACTTGAACCCAATTTCCAAGTGGGCAAAGCAATCCTCATCAGTTATATTGTAGCTATGTACTCTAGACTCCTCGGCTGTGATTGGAACGACCACTGCACTAAGCCTGAAGTTTTGTTCGACTTCAACGACAACCCTGTTGGTGTCACCAGTGCGCGTTATGGAGACAAGTGGTGCAATTGGGGTCTGCCACTTGGATCCTTCCTTGTTGGGGAGGTCGATTGGCATGTCATCGAAGGATAGAGCAAGGCGGTCCACATTGTCATCCCATGTTGACGTTGTTTTAGCAGCAACAAGAAGTTTGTGGCAGCCAAACATTATTCCAATGGACTGTACCCAGGTGAAGTCTCTTTTGAGATTAGGGTTTCTCTTGCCAATAAAGTGAGCATTGATATGGAGATTGGTATCTGAAACTATGCAAAAGTCTTGATCTTTTCGGCCATGGAAATAGAAAGTAATGCCATCTCCACCTACAAACCTAGGGTCCTCACAAATTGCCCCAGGAAGATTGCAACCTGCGAATGTACAAAATAAATATATCGTGAACGTAGAAAAGAGACAGCAATAAAGGCACATTCCTAATTATTTCTGGGCAATAAATTTCAAGCTATGCGCATTGCGGGGTTACAACAAGTGCATGGAAATTGAGTTTCATGTCGGTTGTCTTTTAACATTGTAGAGATTATAATAAGACATTTCATTGCATAGTTCGTATTTTTTGAGGTAGAGAATAAATATTTCAAGTGCTTTAAAGGCAAAAAAAAATGTAAATATAACTGAATATAGAGCTTCTACTCCACAATATAGAGTTACAGAGTCGCTTAAAGAGCTGTTAAGTTACATATATATACATCTCAAATGGGGCAGGGAAGATGACTTACTGCAAACAGGTTTGCAGATGATACAGTCAACCAAACAACTTGTGGGGCACTGGATGGGGCAGAAGTGCCAAATCAGGTAGCACGGACTATACTTGACCGACCGGCATCTCACCTTGTGTGGGATGATGGGAAAGCCTACTGTCATAGAGGCTGATAGCCACAGGAAGATGAGGAAGAGGGCGCACATGCCCCACAACTTCATCTTGATGGACACTGATGGAACCACAGCCATACTGGTAAGCATATATTAAGATTACAAACCCTGTCCTGTAACTAATGCTGGCTATATGTGAATGTCATATCCCTTTTATAGGCCAAGTTAGAATGTAACTTCTTTGATCGATATTAGAAGTCATCTCAGAACATGGTAGAAATGCAATGCCATCCTGAAATCAGGTTTCTGTTTTGGGAACTTAAGGAGGGGACTTGTGATATAGTAAGAAAAGAAGGTGCATTTTGTGACCGTCCCTTGGTGAATCTTATGATTTTTATTCACCAGAGGTGCCTTCAACCCTGTAGGTTATAGAGTATTAAAAACTAATGGAATTTATAACGTCCTTTTTGTGTGTTAACTGGCAAGGTCATGTAATTTTTAAAGCCTTTACAGACTTTATGTTTTTAACTGGCCAGAGATCATGTAGTTTATGAGGTCTATCTAAAGCAAGCCTGGACATTAAGGCCCCACCCATGATAACCGGAACTGCTGGAATCTGCCTAAAAAGTATCAGCTCCAAACTCGCCAGCATATTAGTAACTTCCCTTGCAACTAAAATTAAAGTACAAGAAAATATAGACTATCGAGGAAGAGTTCCTCATGAGCCAGTATTGTTGAAATCTCATCATTAGTAAAGCTAAAAATTTATACTTAGGATTCAATTTCCATCCCTTATAAGCAGATGAGTTTTGCAATTAAATACGAGGCATGATGTGTTTGGATTATAATTTGGAGAATGGTATCTGTGCAATCTCTATTCTATGGTCTAGTTCTTTGTTTCTCTGTTGTTAATGAATGGTTGAGGAAGCTTGATCTAAAATGACTAACTCAATTTGAGCCTTGACTGAATATATTTTTGAATCTTGACTTGGCTTAGGTTTTTAGTTGTGTTCATCTTTTGGGTGATTTGAGCCTTGACGTGATTTGGGCCTCAGCTTAACTTTATTTTGACTTGCAAAACATCAGCTAGGGGTTTGAGCAACTTGATCTTAAATTGAATAGGTTTTTTTGTAAATTTGGATCTTGAAACTTGAAATTTAAAGATTTGACAACACAAAGATACTTTGAAAATTTTGAAGATTCTTTGAAGAGAGGCTAAAGTTTCTTTAAAGATATGAAAAAACTTTTGATATCCCTTGAAAAGCTAACCTCCAATTCTAAATTAATTATAAATATATATTTCACCTTTTTTTGTTGGTCCATAATTAACTTAATTTGAGAGTATAATGAATTGTAAACAAATATCCCATTGAAAGGTTGTTCAAGAACACAAGTTGAATGTAGGAAGTAAATAAAATTTTAAACTAGACATTTTTTTTTTTTGATAGAGTTCATAAATACAACTTAATTGATATTAGAATCTCATGTTGTTTGAAACATTGACTAAGAACTTTGTATATATTTCAAAAGCTACCTACGTAGCAAGAAATATTAATCAAATTATAATGTAGTTCAATGAATTTTTTTTTCTTTTTTTGAATTATTTTAGAGTCTTGTAAGCACATCTTAACCTTTGTCTCAGTTGTCATTTTAGGTTAAAGGAGATTTTTCTTTTGTATCATGCACAATTTAGGCTTGTGCTTGTCTTGATTTTGAACTAAGGGCAATGAACACATGTTCTTGGAACAAAGTTTAATACAGGGCCAAAAACAATTTTTTCTCACCCAAACTTGTGAAGAACTTTCTTAAGTGTTTTTTAGGGAAAAAAAGAAAAGAAAAGAAAAGAAATTAAATTCATTTGAATTTGTCTTGATCTTCAACTTTGAAGTTGAAGGAATGACATTTTTTCTTCATATTATGTTTGACATTCTCCTACAAGTTTGCTTAAAATTCCAAAAACCAAATCTTGATTTTGATCCAATGTGGTAGACATGTGTTTTTGGAATAGTGTTTAACCAAGAGTCAATTATCATATTAGGTAAAGGCTTTAAAAGTATGACATGATATAACAAATTTTTGAATTTTATTAATAAAGTTCCATTTAACTTTTATCTATCCTAATTTCATGTGTTATGCCTTGTAAGCATTCTGACTTTCATCTCTTGCATTGTATATGACTTGCATGCATTAGAAATTGCATAGAAGATCCAAGTCATGGGTTCTTTACAAGTAGATAACTTGTTCATAGTCGGTTCATGAGCTTAAGTAACTCATTAGAGGTTGTAATGCACTACCTCCTAATTAGAAGGATGATTGGTCTTAGCCATTGGGATGAGTTTCCCATTGTGAGTGTGTATGGTTACACATTAGATAGGACTTATGGTGAGTCATGAATTAAGACTATCAAGTAGTTATGCTTCACCAAGCTACTACATTGTGTTATTTTTTAACTTTGAAAGAATATTGAGTTTGTGCTAAAGTTAGCAGTGGCTTTGGCTTACGGGTAAGATCGTAAGTTGATCATATATATTCCTTGTAAATTGGGTTACTGTTGAAGGAAGTTGATAGAAATAGGTATTCTGAATAGAGGCACCATGATATCTCATCATTTTCAGACAGAGTATCCCCTTGGGTGATCCTAAGGAGGTATGTTCATGTAAACTATGACCATATTAGTTTTTTAAGTGGAACTTGACATAAGCTCTTAAAGAGGTAATAAGATATGTCTATTGAACAAACAATGCGAGGATCTATATAACTTAAGGATAGTTGAGGTAGTCTTAAAAAATTGATAATTTTCACCTTGTTAGACTACAGATACCAAATCATGAGAAGATTAAACACAATGGATAGTAGGTCATGTACGGTACCCAAGCATATAGTGTCTCATTATTATTTACATAGGTACTAGTGTGCCCTTGATTCCTTGTAGGAGGATGTTGAATCAACTTCAAAATTGGATTATGAGGGAGCCAGTACTATCTTATGGGTCCCAATGGTCCCCACTCGAGCTTATATACCTTGATGACACAGTCTATAAGGGTTGAATTGACTCTAGATTCACTTTTGTTCATAAGGGTTTTTGGTAATTACACATGATTGCATAAGGGTAAGTAAACAAGGTCTTTAAATTGAGCTAATTGATTAATCAGTAAGCCCTACTGAGTTAATTAATCAAATATGACCCATTTTAGGCTAGATTAAGTAACTTAAGCTTTTAGTTGGCTCAAGTCGCTTAGGCCTAATGGGGAACCTTATAGATACCCCCTCAGGGGTTAGGGCTTCCAAAGAGTTATCTTCCACCTCCAAAGGAAGAGAGAGACCCATAACCTCTACCATCTCTTTCTCTTCACTAGAAGTGTGCCAAGATCAAGGGCAAGCTATCGGGTGAAAATTTGTGAGTTTACAAGACTTCTTACAACTGCGTATATACTCTTCATTGAAATGAATCAATTTGGGAACGTCTAAATCGAAGGTAACATTTTCTATTGCACATTCTAATCTTGTTTAGTTTTAAAAATTCAATTTTTATTTATTTATTTATTTTTGGATGTGCATAGAATTTAAAAAGCCCTAACAAGATTTGCATATACCTAACTTGGTCTTGGTATAGGGAACATAGAGATTCAAGGTTCCTTATAACTGGATATTAAAGCCTTTAGGTTAGAAAAAGAATGTTTGAGCCTTTCTAGGTTATGCTAATAGTGGTTTTGCAAGGTGTTTTATTTATCCCATGACCCAAGGATAAATAATGTGCATTCTATATTATGATTTACTTATAATGTGATTGTCATAATTATGATTGTTTATTGTTGGGTTGTTATATTCTTTGGATTGTTGTTTTACTTATCCTAGATATGATGTAAGCCTCATAAGAGGCATCAAATTTTTGTTCTTTTGTAAAAATCTTTTTTTGTTTTTTGTTCTTAGATTTGTAAACTTTAATTTTTTGGAGTATAGGATTTTATTGTAAAAATTTATTTTTTACCATTCTTTATAAACCATGGAGAGTATGGAAGCAATTTGGACAATCATGAGGCGATCGTGCATGGTACCCTATTAGAAAAAAGAGGTCTTTAAAGAAAAAAGGTCGTTAGAAGTGCTAAGAATAGTTCTTACATTCTGGGTTTTTACAAGAGCGCTTGAGTGACTAGATTATTACTTGAGCACCTCAATGATCGAGTAGTGCCTTTAAGCACTAGAAGATGCATCCAATGGCTCAACTAATTGAGCGATACATCCAACATGCTAGAAGGTGCATTTAGCAGTCCTACCTTTTCCAACGCTCTAAAACTTGCATCCAATACCTTTTCAAAAAATTTTAGGCACTCGAGCGCTCATGATGATTGTTTGGAAATAAGGAAAGTGCTTAGGGTTTTTATTTATTTATTAACCCTATTTTTGTTGCACGATTTATTTGGTGTGATTGGATTAAGGAAATCCAAATACATAGGTTACCAAATTAGCAATAAGATCTCTATTGCCATGGGATTCCTTTTTATTTACTTCCTTTTATGCATATGTTTAATATATCACATGTGTTAGAAAATAGTTGAAAATTTTTAAAAATATTTTGAAATGCTTTTCAAAATTGGTAATTTTGGTTTTTCTTAAAGAAATAAATTCACAAGATTTCTTTTATTTATTTATTAAAAAAATTGGTTGTTGCTATATCGAATTTCATTGCCATTTTGGAACTTTCCTATTGATACAGATTAGGTGGTTTTCCACATGGTTTTAAAAATCGGTCCGACCGTCAGTTGGTCACGGTTCCAGTCTAGTCAATTGGCCTGGAAATAGGTTGAACCAAGATTGGACTGGTTGAACCGGCAGTCCAACCGATTCTCTCCGAATCGGATGGTTCGATTAATTTGTTTTTTTTTTTAACAGCACCAAAACGACGTCGTTTTGGGGGATATAAAGGCACCTTCCAAACCCTCCCTTAGTCTGAACCGCAGCAACTATTGTCCCCAACGCGTCGCTACACCCACGCCTAGACGACTCCCACTAACGGCCTAGAAGCCTTGCAAAACCTCCCTCCACCAACCGTTATAGCTCCTCCTGTTCCCCTCTGCACCGTTGCAAGCCACCCCTGTCGCTGTAAACCCCCCACCCAACCCATTCCAGCCAGTAGCTGCAATTGTAAAGGTCTAATACTTTGAAATTTATTTTTTATGTTTAAAATTCAATTTTTAATTTATTTATTACACATTTTAATTTATAAATTTTAGATAAATTTACCCATTGATTCATTCTAAGTAAGATGTAACCCCTGCCTTCATTTCGATGACTTGATTATAAATCATTAAATTGTTGATGACTTTCATTCTCTAGATTAATGTGGGATTTTTGTTTCTAATTTGATAGAGAAATAAAAAATGGAATCAAACTTGACCCCATCCTCTAGTCAACATTCAACTACCAATTCACAAACAACTAGAAGTAAGACCAACCTTGTATGAGAGCATGTTTCAGAAGAAAGATGTACAAATGGAAGGAAAGCTCTTATTTGTTTGTATTGTAAAAAGATTGCAAAAGGTGGGGGTATTCATAGAATGAAACAACGTCTTGCTGGAGTGAAATGAGATATTGGTCCTTGTAAAACGGTTCCTCCTAATGTCAGATTTCAAATGGAAAATTCTTTGTAAGATTTCATGAATTCCAAGAAAGCAACCCAAGAAGCATATGAATATAGAAATCCTTATGGTCCTAATGTGTCACAATTTGAAGGGGTTATGGCATAAGGTGAAGAAGAGGTTCAAGAAATGCAAAGTCCTATGGCAGCTAATAGTGCAAAAACAAAAATTCAATAGAGGATAAGTATTTTGTACCAAGAAATACTCAAAGAGCTCAACATTCCATGAGGAGTGTATTAGTTAGGAAAGAAGCTATTTAGAGAGCAGATATGGAGGTTGGGAGATTCTTTTATGATGCATGCATTCCAACTAATGCTGTGAATTCCTTCTTCTTCAAGCCAATGTTGGATGCTATATTTGCAATTGGTTCTAGATATAAGGGTCAAAATTACCATCAACTGTGGGTTAATCTTTTAAAGGATACCAAGAAGGAAGTTCAGTTACTTGTGGACTCTTATCGTGCTATTTGGGCAAAAGTTGGGTGTATAATAATGGGTGATGGTTGGACAGATAATAGACAAAGAACACTCATCAACTTCCTTGTGTATTGTCCTGAAGGAATATCGTTTGTGAAATCTATTAATGTTTCATACATTATCAAAGTTGCAACTAATTTGTTTCTGTTATTTGCTAAGGTGATTAAATGGTGGGTCCACTCAATGTAGTTCATATAGTGACTGATAATGCAGCAAATTATATGGCCACGGGGAGATTGATTTCTCAAAAGCATAAACACATCAATCGGTCACCTTGTGCAGCTCATTGTCATAATTTGATCTTTAAGGATATTGGTAAGATGGACCATGTTGCTGAACTAGTACGACGTGCATCAAAGGTGACAATTTTTGTGTATAATCATGTTGTTTTCTTAAGTTGGTTGAGAAAAAGAGTCGGATGGACAAAGATTCTCCGACCTGGTGTAATTCGCTTTGGTACTACATTCATTACACTCAAGATTCTTCATGATCATAAACATGACTTGCAAGCTTTGGTGACTAGTAAGTTCTTTGTGGACTCTAGATATTCAAGGGATAATAAAAGCAAAGTTGCAGTTTCCATCATCTTGGATAATAGATTTTAGAATGATTATTTGATTGTTGTGAATCTTATGTCTCCACTAATGCGCTTATTGCATATTGTTGATTGTGATGAGAGGCATTCAATGAGATATGTGTATGAAGGCATGTATAGGGTTCATTTGGGCATCAAGAAATTGTTTAACTACAACAAAAGACTATACAAGCCTTATACAGAGATCATAAAGCAACGTTGGGATCAACAACTAAAGAAAAGCATTCATTCAACAGCTTATTGGTTGAATCCATGTTTCCAATATGATTAGGAAAATTTTTGTAATAAGCCAATTGTTATTGGAGGTGTCATGGATGTTATTGATCAGAAAGTTCTGAAAGGCAAGCTTGATACAATGAATGAAATGAAGTTGTTTCGTGATCGATTGGGAAGTTTTGGAAGAGACCTTGCTTATTCTTCATGTAAAGCACTTCAACCTAGTAGAAGATTATTTTCATTTATTAGTGTGTTTCTTCTTTTTCATTAGTTACCTACTTTCTATAAAATATTTTAAACTTGCTAATGCTTTTTTTTTTCTTATTTTTAATATGAAAATGGTAACTAAATGAATGGTGGAGGCTACATGGATACGGTGCACCACATTTGCAAAAGTTGGCCATTCAAATATTGAGCCAAATTGCATCGTCTTCTAGATATGAGAGGAATTGGAGTGTCTTTGAATGTATACATACCAAAATAAGGAATAGATTGGAACATCAAAGGCTTAATGATTTTATATACGTTCATTACAATTTGCGACTAAAAAATCAATATAAATGCTTTCTTAGTTGTTTTGAATTTAAATTCTTTTATTACAATTATGAATAATTATATTATTTTCTTTTTCAAGTTCTATAACAAGAAAAGAATCTATCATCCCATTGACTATGCGTGCACTAATGAGATTGATTTTTGGATAGTTGATGAGGATCAACCAGCAAAGCTAGATGCTGAAGAATTAGAAAATCTTCTATATGAAGAAGGGTCAATTCCAATAAATGAAGTGGAAGGTTCAAGGTCTCACATTGTTTAGTAGAATATTTAAACTTATAAAAGTTCAATAATTATATTTTTTTTTTCTTCAAAAATGATTTCTTGTTGATATATATTCAATATTTTTGTAACTGATGAGGATGGTGGTGGTGTGGCTATAGAAGGGCTTGATGTGGAGAACTTTGGTTTTCCAGATGCTTATTTTCAATCTCCATATTCCAATTTCCAAAATGAATGAAGACATGAATTTTATATATTATTAGTATGCAAAAATCTTCATGAATATTCAAACATTGACATGTTATATTTTGAGTAACTATTTAAGTGTTGTGGTTGACATTTGTATTACTACTATCTATTATGGAAAATATGTTAACAACTCTTTGATAATTTGGCTATTATAGGATAGCAATGGTTTGATTATTTGATAAATATTAGGTTTATTGACATTATGAATGTATAACATCTTATATTGTGTTATAGATATCATATATAATGATTGATGACTTCTATAGATAAAAAATTTTGTGAAAAAAACTCAACAAACAAAGTAGACGTTGTCAAAATTTAGATACAATTTATTAATTTTAAAATTTTTAATAATATATAAAATAATAAAATATATATTTATGACGTCACTGGTTTGATCGTGTTTTGACCACCAGTCCGATCGGTGAACTGTGAACTAGTAACTTTTTCGGTTCAATGATCGGTCCGGTTTTGAAAACATTGGTTTTCCAAGCTCCCTTCCCATTCCAAGAGAAAATGAGAACAACACCTAAAAGTGGTCTTCCAAGCTCTTCCTCCTTGAGAGAAGGATAATAACATCAAGTCTTTTAGGCTCTCCCTCTCTAAGAAAAGGACTATGATTTATCAAATTTGAAGATAATCCATATTTATCACAAAAGTCCCAATTCAAGTAATAAATAAAAGCCTTGGAAATTCTCATGGTGGATAATTTATCTTAAGAACGGTTACCAAAATTATCTCAAAGTCTATTTTCCAAAATATTAAGTGGGAATAGGTATAAAAGCATAAAATAAAAGACAAGGAAATAATTAAATAAATATTTCTTATGACCTTTAGGGATTCTATTGCATATTTGCTAACCTAAAAACTTGGATTTTCAATATCCAATTAAGGTTGGTAGCATTATAGGCATCCTAAAACACCCATAGAACTCCTGGAGCATTGGATGGAGCCCTAGAGCACTTTAAGCAACTTAATGGATGCTTGATCTAGTTTAATGGGTGCTTGAGCACGTTTGAAGAGCACTTGATCACTTATGTAACACTAGATAGGTGTCCACCTACACTTTCTACATCAATTAGTCATATCTCCCTCATTTCAATTCTGATTTTTGAATTGTATGAAACATTGGATTCTTGACTTCCTAAACTTTAAAACCATATGTGACTTAACCCATAGAACTCATGGAAGATTACCTTGATTTTGAGTCAAATTCAAAATTATGATTTCATCTAAAAACTAACCTTTTTCTAATTAGGGAACTTCATGGATGTTTCTAGAAATATTTTATCACTACCATCTTCTCCAAGGGTTACATAGATTGCTAAAAGTTAAAATTTTACAAAGAAAACAAAGTCATATACTCCTTTCAAATAAGACTTTACAACCAATCTATGAATGTAAAAATTGGATTTTTGCAATGAAAAAAAATCTTATACCCTTAATAAGGCTTACAAACCATCTAGAAAACAATAATCAAACCATTAAATCACAAATATGAACATCATATTCCTTCATTCATTCATTCAATTCAACAAATAAAAACATCTCATTCATTCATCCCAAGGGACATGGGATAAATAAACACATTTCGTAAAACACAATGAGCATACCCTAAAATAGATCTAACATGCAAGAACCCAATTTAGGGCTTTAATGCTAATTGCTATGAACTCCAAATCGCTCTGTTCCTCGCCCCTAGATCTCATAGGGTGCATGCATCTATTCTTAGTGTTCTCCAGATCTATTGCAACATAAACATATGATATTAATGACCAATATAGAATAAATATATAAAGATAGAAAGCTCAAACTTGCAATTTGGATGTTCCTAAGTCGAATTCAATTCGAAGAAGATGTTATAGGCATTGTAGAACTCATCTACCTAACGATGTTTTATTTGATCTCTCCCTTCATGGATCCTGAAATGAGAGAAAGGTGGGCTTCTTTCTCTCTTTAGAAGGTGGCCAGGGTCTCCCACTTTGGAACTTCAGAAAACTGAACAAAAAGAATGAAGTCCTAACCTTAAGAGCTTTATATAGGCTTCTCCAAATTGGGCTTGAGTTACCTAATCCAATCCACTTGAATTCTAATTAATTAATTAGCCTAATTGGCTCCAATTAATTAATTAGCCCATTCTAGAAATTCAATTTATAAGATCTAGTGCAACTTTACATTTTTACCAAAATGCCCTTATACACACTTACAAATTATTGGTTATAGTCCCTTCATTTTTTCCTTTTATCAAATTCAATACTAGGTGTCTCCATGTACTTCTCTCTGAACTCATAGTCATCCCTTGATAGTCTATTAACTCTCATATGACTTAATTTTTTTAAGTCACCTTTAAGGGTCTTTTGTTTAGGGATCATCTAGACCCTTACTATGACTTTGACCACTCTTTGAGCTTAGATTAAGTTTCTTCAGTTAGAATTTTTTTCTACTTAGTTTGTTGACAATCATGAGTAATTATCTCCAAGTTGGTTTTCCAACATTCAAGCCCCTAATTTTTTATCTATTAATAGTTGTAAAGATATACTAGAATAACTAGAATTCCTGTAAATATGTGATTGTATCTCAAAAACTATAGTTTCCTTGTTGCTATAGTTTCCTTATTGTTAGTCAATCAACCTAAAATATAGGATCTAAAGTTGTATACAATGGCTATTTATGCCCAACCAATAATAGAGAAAACTATTGGAGTCTTCTCCTCATATACTCCATTTTTTAACTTGGTATCAGAGCAGGTATTATTATCCACTCTATATCATCACAACCTGAATTCTTATATACCCCTCACACCATGACTAATGACAAACCCGAATCATCCTCTGTACCAATTATCCATGTTCAATTAGAAAACCCCAGTTTCACAACTAATGTCATCCTTACTGAAACCAATTATGATGTCTAGTCCCAAATCATGGAAATGCAGATTATAGGATGTGAGAAGCTTGAATATCTTACGAGTAAATCATCTCCGAAGGTTACTGATATTTCCTATGCAAAGTGGTATGCTAAGAATCAAAAGGTCAAAGGATGGTTGTTGACCTATATGTCACCGGAGATTATGAAGCGATGTCTTAGATTGCCTACTGCACATGAAATTTGGATTGCTCTTGCTAAAGCATTCTATGATGAGGGAGATGAATCATAACTTTTTGCGCTGAATCAACGAGCATTCTCCACCAAATAGGTTGGTCGTCCTCTTTCCACTTATTATGGTGATCTGATAGAAATTTTTCAAGAGCTAGATCATCGTGATAAAATTGTCATGAACGATCCTAATGATGTTATTGCCTATAAAAAAATCGGTTGAGAGACTGCGGGTGCATATTTTTCTAAATGGACTAGATGCAGAATTTGAACAAATTCGAGGTGAGATTCTCATGAGGGATCCTATACTAGATCTTGAAGAAACTTATGCATATGTTCATCATGATTCTATTCGCCAAGCAGCATTGAATGACGAACCTGAACATTCAGAGCTATCTGATATGGTAGCCCGTCGAGTTAAGTATCAACAACCACAAACAAACCCGAAACTAGATCGAACATCTAGTCCATTGAATCATGATCATAATCAATCATTTGGATCATAAAATCGCAGCTATGAAATAGGAGCTGCATGACCAGAACGTATGTGTACTCACTGTGGTGAAACCAAACACACTAAGTCACAGTACTATGAATTGATTGGATATCTAGAATGGTGGGATTTTGCCAAGGCACCTGACAAACAAAATTCCAAGACAAACTATCATTCTTCTGTTGCTGTGATCAAGCCTAGTCATGCTTCCACCAGAAATCTTAAGAAAGCCTCATCTTTCATTGTTACTTCTGGGAATGTGGGTAAGACTCTTCATACCTCTACTCCTATTAGTCATAGTGAATGGATAATTGATTTAGGTGCCACAAATCACATGACCTTTAACAATAATCATATTCAGTCCATAAAATCCTCATACCAACATATAGTGTCCACAGCCAATGGTACCCCCTCTCTCATGTTAGGAGAAGTTTCAATCTCTCTTACTAAAAATTTGAATTTAGATTCTATTTTGGTTGTCCCTTCTCTTCCCTTAATCATAACTTATTGTCTGTTGCTTGATTACTACTCAAAAAGTGCTATTTTATAGCTTGTAATTAACTCTTTTAAACACTTTTGAGTAGTAGTTATCACCTTTTAACCCAAGTAACATATTAAGGACCTTTGCAATCATTTCTAATCAAAGTGTGTAAGTTTTGGTGCTTTTGTTAGTAATTTGATCACCAAAGCAATCCGAGATTGAGGAGAGTTATTTGGAATCCATGGCAAAGCAATGGAAAGCTCAGAAACATGAAGAACCAAAGCTTTGAAGCTTTAAAGTCCTTTGCCATAAGCAAATCCGGAAGGCAAGGAGGGGAAGCAAAGAGAAATCTGCCATTAAGCATTCTAGATGACAGTAATGTCAGCCACTTTTGGAGCACTTCCTGGATTTCAATTTATGCATGCTATATGTCGTTTCGAAGCTCAGGAAGTCAACAATCCAATGCTTTAAATGGTATGCAATTTGGAGTTGAAATGAAGGAGTTACAGCCAATGGAAGCCGATCACTCCAAGCTGAAGGCACGGCTGCGAAATTAGCCTTGGGCTGCGAAAATGTTGTCCTTTTGTTGCGAAATTTCACAGCCCTCTTGCACGCACAGCTGCGGTGTTCTCCTGAAGCTTCCTGATATTTGCGACCGACATTTTGAGATATTTTGCTTTAAATATTTGATGTCTAAATCCCCAAACTCTCCTTGTAACCCACCTATCATAGGATTTCTTAGTCTTTAAGCAAGAACAAAGGGTAAATAAACCCATATTTAATGGTTGTAAGTTTCCTCAGAGAAGGGTCGGAAAAAGGCTGGTACACAGACACTTTGTATAGTTTTTGGAAGGAAGTAAAATTGAGAGTTTTTGTTCTGCCTTACCTACTTGTTTTGATTGTATATATTCATTTAATTTTTCTTACTAGCCAAACAAGCTCTGAGGAAGTTTCCTCAGAGAATGAGTGGCTAAGCTTTTAGTTCCTTGGAGCTAAGGTTGCCGGGAAAGGTTCCAAATGTAAGAATTAGTAGCTTTGTTGTTTAAGCCATTAATGAAGAGAAAGTGTGACCCATTAATGATTTCTATGTTTTTAGTTAACTTAAAACACCTTCAATTCACTTGAGCCAACACTTGGTAAGGCAAGTGATCTCCGTCCATGGAGAGGCACTAGTTTACCTCTTGCGAGCTTTCGGGAAGTGACTTGAAGGTAGGATTTTCTAGAATTGCTAACACTTGGTAAGCTTTTGGACTCCAAGGAGACATCCATTAGTTATCTCTTGCGAGCTTGAAAAGTGAAGTCCAAAGTTAACGATCACCTTGAATGGCAAATGCTAGGTGAGAGGCACGAGCCATTGCAAGTTGCATCAGTGAGAGGGAATTAGAGCTGAAATCCATTTAAAGGATGCATCTGTACAACACCGGTTAGAGAATTGACTTATGTTAATTCTCTAATGCGAGGAAATGAACTAAGTGACCGGAGTTCTGTTTTTGCATGAGGAGCCTCCCTTGTGAACCTAAACCTCCAAGGAATGTTTTTCTTCATAAGTAATTTCCATTACTTTCGTTTTAGTTAGCTTGAAACAAAACCTTTTTCAACCAAAGTTTGTGTTTTGTTTCTTAAGCTAACCTTGAAATGAAAAAGCACTAATTTAACTTTGAATTGGTATCAGTTGTGAGTTGAAAACCCTTCCCAGTGAACGATCCTAGAGCCACTATGCTATACTAGCTAAAGCTATCCTAATGCATGGTGATATAGGTTATAAATTTTGTTGATTACTCCCTCAATCAAGGAGCACCAGCTGGACATGAATCAGCTGAGACGCCAATTGGGAATCACGAATCAAATGGTGCCGTTGTCGGGGAAGGTGCCAACTTCATAGTGATATTATTTCAGCGTACTTGTGGTTTTCATCACAAGTTTGGCGAATTTTCTTTCATTTTACTAACTCTTTTAGGTGTTTCTTTTACTCGTTTATATTCTAGCATAGCTTTTAATTTAGTTTTAGTTAATTGAACTCTTTTTGGTAGTTTTTTTTTTTTTCCTCTGTTTTTGTTTTTTTTAGGTTACAGTTGATACTAGTTGTGTATGCCAAATTGGATACGAGATAGTAGAGGAAGGCTTGTTAAACTTGAAACACCTCATAACAAGGAGTTAGAATTGAGCTTGAACATCATGGAAACTACACCTGAGGATCAGCATAGTCACCATGGTCATCAGGACAATCCCAATGAATTCAGATCAATGAGGACCGCATGCATCCATCTCGTATGAGTGCATCATCATGTATAGTGCCCCCTACAGAGCAGCTAGTGATCAGACCCCATATTGTGCCACTTCTACTAACTTTCCATGGAATGGAAAGTGAGAATCCCTATGCCTATATAAAGGAATTTGAAGATGTTTGTAATACATTTCGAGAGAGAGGAGCTTCAATCGACCTGATGAGGCTTAAACTATTTCCTTTTACTTTAAAGGATAAGGCCAAGATTTGGCTTAATTCTATAAGGCCAAGGAGTATCCGTACTTGGACTAATTTACAAGCTCAATTCCTCAAGAAATTCTTTCCTACTCATAGAACGAATGGCTTGAAAAGGCAAATTTCAAACTTCTCAACTAAAGAGAATGAGAAATTCTATGAGTGTTGGGAAAGATACATGGAAGCCATTAATGCTTGTCCTCACCATGGCTTTGATACATGGCTGTTGGTGAGTTATTTCTATGATGGGATGTCTTCCTCAATGAAGCAACTCCTCGAAACAATGTGTGGAGGGGATTTCATGAGTAAGAATCCTGAGGAAGCTATGGATTTCTTGAGTTATGTAGCTGAAGTCTCAAGGGGATGGGATGAATCGTACAAAGGAGAAGTGGGAAAGATGAAGTCTCAACCAAATGCTTTTCATACTAAGACTGGGATGTACACCTTGAATGAAGATGTTGATATGAAAGCAAAATTTGCAGCTATGACAAGAAGATTGGAGGAGCTAGAACTGAAAAAGATGCATAAAGTGCAAGCTATTGTTGAAACACCAGTGCAAGTAAAGTCATGTTCTATTTGTCAATCTTATGAACACTTAGTGGAGGAGTGCCCTACAATTCCAGTTGCTAGAGAAATGTTTGGAGAACAAGCAAATGTCATTGGACAATTCAAGCCCAATAGCAATGCTTCGTATGGCAATACTTATAACTCAAGTTGGAGGAATCATCCAAAATTTTCATGGAAGCCAAGAGCACCTCAGTACCAACAGTCGGCTCAACCATCTCAACAAGCTTCAAGTCTTGAACAAGCAATAGTGAATCTCAGCAAGGTTGTGGGAGATTTTGTTGGAGACCAAAAATCCATCAATTCTCAACTCAGTCGAAGAACTGACAGTGTAGAGAATACTTTGAATAAAAAGATGGATAGAATGCAAAATGACTTATCTCAGAAGATAGATAATCTCCAATACTCAATCTCAAGGCTCACTAATTTAAACACAGTGCAAGAGAAGGGTAGATTTCCTTCTCAACCTCACCAAAACCCCAAGGGTATCCATGAAGTGGAAACTCATGAGGGAGAATCTTCACAGGTGAGAGATGTTAAAGCCTTGATCACTCTAAGGAGTGGTAAAAAGGTTGAGTCACCAACACCCAAGCTATATGTTGAAGAGAAAGAAGAAGAAGAGACAAAGAAGAGGGAGGAAATGAAAGGAAAGAAGAAAGATATCAGTGAAGGGAAGGAGGACCATGATTCAACAGTGAATGCAAATCCGAAGAAAGAGCTTATTAAGGAAGAATTGATGAAGAAACACACATCTCCACCTTTTCCTCAAGCTTTGCATGGGAAAAAGGGAATAAAAAATGCATCAGAAATCCTTGAAGTATTAAGGCAAGTGAAGGTCAATATTCCATTGCTGGACATGATTAAGCAAGTTTCAACATATGCAAAGTTCCTAAAGGACCTGTGCACTATCAAAAGAGGGTTGAATGTGAATAAGAAAGCCTTTTTGATTGAGCAAGTAAGTGCCATCATACAATGCAAATCTCCTTTGAAGTACAAAGATCCGGGATGTCCTACCATTTCAGTCATGATTGGAGGAAAGGTAGTGGAAAAAGCTTTGTTAGATTTGGGAGTAAGTGTGAATTTGTTACCATACTCTGTTTATAAGCAATTGGGACTTGGTGAATTAAAGCCAACATCAATCACTCTATCTTTAGCTGATAGATCAGTGAAAATTCCAAGAGGGATAATTGAGGATGTTTTAGTTCAAGTTGATAATTTCTACTATCCAGTAGATTTTGTTGTTCTTGATATTGATCCTTTTGTTAAGGAAGCTAATTATGTTCCTATCATCCTTGGAAGGCCATTTCTTGCTACTTCAAATGCAATCATAAATTGTAGGAATGGACTTATGCAACTCACTTTTGGCAACATGACACTTGAGCTTAATATCTTTCATATGTCTAAGAAGCTAATTACTCTGGAAGAAGAAGAAGGTCCAGAAGAGGTATGCATTATTGACACTCTAGTGGAGGAACATTGTAATCAGAATATGCAGGACAAGTTGAATGAAAGCCTTGAGGATCTTGAAGAAGGGTTTCTGAACCTGCTGGTGTGCTTGCTACTCTACAAGGTTGGAGGAGGAAAGAAGAGATCCTACCTTTATTCAATAAAGAGGAGGCACAAGATGATGTAAAAGAAGAGTTCCCAAAGCTCAATTTGAAACCTCTGCCCATGGAGTTAAAATACACGTACCTGGAAGAAAATAACCAATGCCCTGTTGTTATATCTTCATCTCTTACCGGTCATCAGGAGATTTCTCTACTTGAAGTTCTTAAGAGGTGTAAAAAAGCAATAGGATGGCAAATATCTGACTTGAAAGGAATCAGTCCTTTGGTTTGTACACATCACATATATATGGAGGAAGAAGCTAAACCAATTCCTCAACCTCAAAGAAGATTGAATCCTCATTTACAAGAAGTGGTGCGAACTGAGGTACTGAAGCTACTTCAAGCGAGTATTATTTATCCCATATCTGATAGCCCTTGGGTGAGTCCTACTCAAGTGGTACCAAAGAAGTCAGGGATTATTGTGGTTCAGAATGAAAAAGGAGAAGAAATTGCTACACGCCTCACTTCAGGTTGGAGGGTGTGTATTGACTATAGGAAATTGAATGCTGTGACAAGGAAAGATCATTTTCCACTCCCGTTTATTGATCAGGTGCTGGAGAGAGTCTCTGGCCATCCTTTCTATTGTTTCTTAGACGGGTACTCAGGGTATTTCCAAATTGAAATTGATGTTGAAGATCAGGAGAAGACCACTTTCACATGTCCGTTTGGAACATACGCCTACAGAAGAATGCCTTTTGGTTTATGCAATGCACCTGCAACATTCCAAAGATGTATGCTTAGTATCTTCAGTGATATGGTGGAGCGAATTATGGAGGTTTTCATGGATGATATCACCATATATGGAGGTACATTTGAAGAATGCTTAGTAAATTTGGAAGCGGTTCTTAATAGATGCATTGAAAAAGACCTGGTGCTCAACTAGGAGAAATACCATTTTATGGTACAACAAGGAATTGTCCTTGGCCATATCATCTCCGAGAAAGGCATTGAAGTTGATAAAGCAAAGGTGGAACTTATTGCCAAATTGCCATTCCCAACCACTGTAAAAGGAGTAAGGCGATTTCTTGGCCATGCAGGGTTCTACAGGAGATTTATACAAAACTTCTTTAAGCTTTCAAAGCCTCTTTGTGAACTTTTAGCTAAAGATGCTAAGTTTGTCTGGGATGAAAGATGTCAAAAGAGTTTTGATCAATTGAAGCAATTTTTGACAACCGCTCCAATAGTAAGGCTCCTAACTGGCAACTACCTTTTGAAGTAATGTGTGATGCCAGTGACTTTGCTGTAGGAGCTGTACTTGGCCAAAGAGAAGATGGAAAGCCCTATGTGATCTACTATGCAAGAAAAACATTGAACGGAGCTCAAAGAAACTACACAACTACAGAGAAAGAATTGTTAGTTGTGGTGTTTGCCTTAGACAAGTTTCATGCTTATTTGGTAGGGTCTTTCATCATTGTTTTTCTGACCATTCGGCCTTGAAGTATTTATTGACAAAGCAAGATGCAAAAGCAAGGTTGATTAGATGGATTCTTTTGTTACAAGAGTTTGATCTCCAAATTAGAGACAAGAAAGGAGTGGAGAATGTGGTAGCTGACCACCTTTCAAGGTTGGCTATAGCACACAATTCCCATGTATTACCTATTAATGATGACTTTCCTGAGGAATCACTTATGTTGCTAGAGAAAGCTCCTTGGTATGCTCATATTGCTAACTATTTGGTTACTGGTGAAGTTCCAAGTGAGTGGAAAGCGCAAGACAGGAAGCACTTCTTTGCAAAGATTCATGCTTATTATTGGGAAGAGCCCTTCCTTTTCAAGTATTATGCAGATCAGATCATAAGGAAGTGTGTCCCTGAAGAAGAGCAACAAGGGATCCTCAGCCATTGCCATGAGAATGCATGTGGAGGTCACTTTGCCTCTCAGAAAACAGCCATGAAGGTCTTGCAATCAGGGTTTACTTGGCCATCGCTTTTCAAAGATTCCCACATCATGTGTAGGAGTTGTGATAGATGCCAAAGACTCGGGAAGCTTACAAAAAGAAACCAAATGCCCATGAACCCCATCCTTATAGTTGATCTTTTTTATGTTTGGGGTATTGACTTCATAGGACCTTTCCCAATGTATTTTGGTAACTCTTATATATTGGTGGGGGTGGACTATGTTTCCAAATGGGTTGAGGCAATCCCTTGTAAACATAATGATCACAGGGCGGTTCTCAAATTTCTTAAGGAGAACATCTTCTTAAGATTTGGGGTGTCTAAGGCCATAATTAGTGATGGAAGTACTCATTTTTGCAACAAACCTTTTGAAACCCTATTAGCCAAGTATGGAGTGAAGCATAAGGTAGCTACACCTTATCACTCTCAAACTTCCGGGCAAGTGGAGCTAGCAAACAGGGAAATCAAGAACATACTGATGAAAGTGGTGATTACAAGCAGAAAAGATTGGTCTATTAAGCTTCATGATTCATTATGGGCATATAGAACAGCTTATAAGACTATTCTTGGCATGTCTCCCTATTGTCTCGTATATGGCAAAGCATGCCATCTCCCTGTGGAAGTTGAATATAAGGCTTGGTGGGCAATCAAGAGGTTGAACATGGACTTGATCAGAGCTGGGGCAAAGAGGTACTTAGACCTTAATGAGATGGATGAATTAAGAAACGATGCTTACATTAATTCCAAAGTTGCAAAACAGAGGATGAAGAGGTGGCATGATCAACTAATCTCCAACAAAGAATTTTGGAAAGGACAAAGAGTCCCATTCTATGACTCAAGGCTTCATATCTTTCCTGGAAAGCTCAAGTCAAGGTGGATAGTTCCTTTCATTATTCACCAAGTACATCTCAATGGAGTGGTGGAATTACTGAATTCCAATGGCACAGACACCTTTAGAGTCAATGGTCATCGCCTCAAGCCATTCATTGAGCCGTTCAAGTCAGAAAAAGAGGAAATCAACCTCCTTAAGCCACAAAAAACCTAATCAGAGAAGGTTAAATGGACTTGGTTTCACCAAAGTCCATAATTTTGTTTAAATTTGTTAATTTTTAAGCTTTGTAAATTGTTTGATTGTAATTTTGGTCTTCAATTATGTTAATTGTAAGTAACTTAATCTTTTTGAATGATTAAAATCAGGAGGAATTGCAAGAAAATTGAAAGAAGGAAGCTAGGAATCAAAAGAAGCTCAAAAGCAAGGAGAAAGCTTGGGCTGCAAAATTTCGCAGCCTAAAATGGGCCGCTGCGAAAATCACCTTCTGCTGCGAAAAAATTTCGCAGCCCTCAGGAGCCGCTGCGAAAATCCCTCTCCTCGCTGTGAAAACTGATCTTTGCTGCGAAACCATTCGCAGCCGCCTTACGCCATCTGCGAAAATTTTCGCAGCTACGAAAACCCTCCTTGGCACACGAGTGTCATTTCGCAGCCAAGTACCACCGTTTCGCAGCTGCAAAATGGCTACAATTTTTCCACACCTGGAGATCCACCGTTTCGCAGCCGAGGCACCATTTTGAAGGGTGTTTCGCAACTGCGAAACCCCCCTTTAGCACACGAGTGCCAATTCGTAGAGCCGTACGCCCGTGAGCTGCGAAATGGGCTGCGAAATTGATGTTGAAATCCCCCTCGCTACGAAAATGCCTAACTGCTGCGAAATCCATGCCTCCTCGTTGCGAAAAACCCCTCGGCTGCGAAAAGGAACAGTGACCCTTCGTGTTCTTTTTAAACGGTATAAATTCCATTTTTCCTATTTTTAAACCGTCATTTGAACTTTAAAAAGTTGTCAGAAGGAGCTAAGCCAGAGCACCCTCTCGTCTGCCTCCTTCGCCTGAGCAAGCTGCGCGCATCTCCGGTGGTTTCCGCTGACATCGCCATGGCCAGAACACGAGGAGCAAAGTCTTCGTCCCCATCGACTCGCCTGAGAATCCCAAGAGGTGCGCCTGTCCAAGACTCCACCTCTGAGCCTCCGCGGCCTCGCCTCGTCCCACCATCAGTCAAGAACGCACCTACCCATCCTCCGACCAGGCGCTATAATACAAGGAGATCACTTACCATCGCCGGTGCGAGCTCTTCTAGAGGCCAAAAATCAGGTACCAGTCCCCTAAAGAAGAAAGCAAAGGTCTCAAAGCCAATCGATCTGACCGAGTCATCTTCGGAGCCTGAATCAAAGCCTACGCCATCTCCACTGCCTGCTAAAAAGTCTCAACCACCTATCAAGAAGCCTCAGCCATCTTAGGTGCCAGCAAGAGAATCTCAAATTCCCTCGGATATGACTCCTAAGGAAGCCATCAGACGCCCCATGGTGACACAGCCGCCAATTGCAGGAAATCTGGATTGCAGAGCAAGGCCATTTCATTCCGAGCTCTATTTCAACATAGCCACCTTCAGAATTCAGCCTGAGCTCAGGGAGTCCTTTAGTCTGCTACAGAGGTATCGTATGGAGCATTTGCTGACTCTTAGGGATTTTTTCTATCCCCGAGTGGCATTGGACTTCTATCAGTCCATGACCACAAACCAGGTTCGCGGTCCAACAGTCATCCATTTTACCATAGATGGACGACATGGTATTTTGGGAGCTCGACATATAGCAGAGGCACTCCATATCCCCTATAAGCCAGCATGTCCAAAGGATTTTCGAGCCTGGACTTTCCCTTCACAGAGTGACATTGTTCATACTCTGTCTAGAGGGGCATCCTCACGCCATTACATCCTAAGGAAGGAGCTTTCCCCCAGCATGTTCTTCATTGATGCACTCCTGCGCCATAACATTTTTCCACTTCAGCATTGGGTGCAGAGGAGAGGAGTGTTGCTGGAGGCCTTGTTTAGGATCTCTAAGGGATACTTCTTTGGCCCTCATCATCTCATCATAGCTACTCTTCTATACTTTGAAGAGAAAGTGCATCGAAAAAAGTTGCTCCGAGCGGATGCCATTCCACTCCTTTTCCTCAGACTATTATGCTAGATATTGGAGCATCTGGGATACCCAGCAGAGCCTCAGCATGAGCGTAAACGTTTTTGTCGAGAGATTTTCACTTTCGACTAATGGACCAATATGACAGCTTATGGTGGTGCAGACCAGAGAGCACCAACTGGACCAAAACAGCCAAAGGAGCCAATCAAAATACCTGCTAACACTCAGCCACCTACCCTTGTAGTGGCCCTTAGTGAGCCTACACCAGAGGTTCCATCCTCTGCTCCTTAGGCCACACCACAGCCTCCCCCTGTCATTCCACCTACATCAGCACCATCTTCTTCAGCTGAGCCAAGGATAGCTATTCCCATCATCGAGTATAGAGGCCTATCCCACACTTACCAGGCATTGGCCACTTCTCAGAGCATTCTCACTCAGCAAATCATAGCCCTTCGTTCTCATCAAGAGCAGATTGTTGCCACTCAGGCCCAGCACACTGCCATCCTGAGGCAAATTCAGCATCATCTCGGCATTATATCAGCTCTTGAGCATGCCATTCCCAACCCACCAGAGCCATCACAGGCCCTCCCTTTCGTTGATCAGCCTATGCCTCATAAGGAGCCTCCTACAGGAGAGGCAGAGGCAGAGGCAGCTGAGCCATCATTTCCACAGCATCATCCACCCACCATCTGATCATTTGCATATTTCCTTTATATTTCTTTTATGTATTTCGTTTATGTTCGTCTTTTATGAAATCCCATCATTTTGATGTTATATATTAGGATTACTTGTATTGCTTATTTTCCAATTGTACTCACATGTATTAAAGTAATGCAAATCTATCACTTTTTTTTATCACTCTTAGCATTATTTTATTCTTATTTCCTTTACTCACATCTTTTATTCTTTTTGAAACATGTGGTTTCTCCAATCAATATTCGAAATTGATATCCCTTAGCAGGTACCACTTCCTCCCTATAATCTCAATTGCTCATGCCACATTGAGGACAATGCTCAGCTCGGTTGGGGGGGGAGAGTTGAGGAAGGAAGTCTTTTTTGTTATTTATGCTAAGTTATTTTGGTAATTTAGTTGATTTTTGCTTAATTTTAAAATTTTTTTAAAAGTTTTTATTCTAATCTCCATGGTTTCTAAGGAAAAATTTTCGAATTAAAATGGGAGAAACTGAACTTTTGCTTTTCACTTGACTTAGAGTTTGGATTATGCTTACTAAAGTTGTTGAATTGTTGAAGGTTCTATTGAATTCAAGTTTAGTTCTTCCATTTTAAGCTATTCACACACTGTGCACAATAGGTTCCGATTATAAGATGAAAAACTATTTCCCTCTTGACTTAGGAAAATTTTAGACTTGGTACCTTTGACCTCATTTAATAGTGTTGGGACACCTTATAAAAGGTCAATAAGCCTTTGAAAAAAAAGAAGAAAGAAAAAGAAAAATGTTTGCTTGCCTTGAAACCCAAGCAAGGTCTGAGGGGTATATGGTGAAAATCTTTAAAACCTGATGCCCTAAGCCTTCATTGGTTGGGAGTCACCGACCTCAATGCTCGTTAAAAGGGTGAATAGGTGGAGTTTAACATACTGTAGGTGTTTGGGTATTAAAATTCATTCTCAAAAGTCCGGGGTAAAATCCGAGGAGTTAGTGGTCGAAATATCCTTAAAGCTTGATGCCCTAAACCTTAATTGGTTGGGAGTCATCGATGGACCCCCGTTACATGGACAAGTTAGAAAAGAATGCCTTTAAGCCTTGTACTCCTATAATGAAAAAAAAATGGTGAAACAAAAGGGTGCGTTCTTAGCCTATTAAATTTGGTCAGTTTGCTAAGTGTTGAAAAAGCTAGGTTGGGAGGAGAGATTAGTTTAGCATACTATATTCGGAAACTATCATCTCACATTTAGATTTTTGTGGAAGAGTAAAGTTTGGTCCTTTGGAAGTGGAAATGATTTTAAAGCTTCAATTTGCATAATGCTTTCTCTTTATCAATTGTGTTTAGCAAAGTATTTGATAACTCTTGTTGAAATTTGAGTTTATATTTCTTTAATGTTCCATGTGGGAGTATGATCATCATGCCACTTAAAATTTTTTTCATGATCTTGTAAAGTTTATTACTTTTTAGTACTTTTTATTTTTATTTTTCTCTCCTTCAATGCTAAGGGACTAGCAATATGTCGGTTGGGGGGAGTGATTACTACTCCAAAAGTGCTATTTTATAGCTTGTAATTAACTCTTTTAAACACTTTTGAGTAGTAGTTATCACCTTTTAACCCAATTAACATATTAAGGACCTTTGCAATCATTTCTAATCATAGTGTGTAAGTTTTGGTGCTTTTGTTAGTAATTTGATCACCAAAGCAATCCGAGATTGAGGAAAGTTATTTGGAATCCATGGCAAAGCAATGGAAAACTCAGAAACATGAAGAACCAAAGCTTTGAAGCTTTAAAGTCCTTTGCCATAAGCAAATTCGGAAGGCAATGAGGGGAAGCAAAGAGAAATCTGCCATGAAGCATTCTAGATGACAATTATGTCAGCCACTTTTGGAGCACTTCATGGAGTTCAATTTATGCATGCTATATGTTGTTTCGAAGCTTAGGAAGTCAAAAATCCAATGCTTCAAACGTTGCACGATTTGGAGTTGAAATGAAGGAGTTACAACCAATGGAAGCCGATCACTCCAAGCTGAAGGCATGGCTGCGAAATCAGCCTTGGGCTGCGAAAATGTTGTCTTTTTGCTGCAAAATTTCGCAGCCCTCTTGCATGCACAGCTGCGGTGTTCTCCTGAAGCTTCCTGATATTTGCGACCTACATTTTGAGATATTTTGCTTTAGATATTTGATGTCTAAATCCCCAAACTCTCCTTGTAACCCACCTATCATAGGATTCCTTAGTCTTTAAGCAAGAACAAAGGGTAAATAAACCCATATTTAATGGTTGTAAGTTTTCTCAAAGAAGGGACGGAAAAAGGCTGGTACATAGACGCTTTGTATAGTTTTTGGAAGGAAGTAAAATTGAGAGTTTTTGCTCTGCCTTACCTACTTGTTTTGATTGTATATATTCATTTAATTTTTCTTACTAGCCAAACAAGCTCTAAGGAAGTTTCCTCAGAGAATGGGTGGTTAAGCTTTTAGTTCCTTGGAGCTAAGGTTGCTAGGAAAGGTTCCAAATGCAAAAATTAGTAGCTTTATTGTTTTAGCCATTAATGAAGAGAAAGTGTGACCCATTAATGATTTCTATGTTTTTAGTTAACTTAAAACACCTTCAATTCACTTGAGCCAACACTTGGTAAGGCAAGTGATCTCCGTCCATGGAGAGGCACTAGTTTACCTCTTGCGAGCTTTTGGGAAGTGACTTGAAGGTAGGATTTTTTAGAATTGCCAACACTTGGTAAGCTTTTGGACTCCAAGGAGACATCCATTAGTTATCTCTTGCGAGCTTGAGAAAGAAAGTCCAAAGTTAACGATCACCTTGAATGGCAAATGCTAGGTGAGAGGCACGAGCCATTGCAAGTTGCATCAGTGAGAGGGAATTAGAGCTGAAATCCATTTAAGGGATGCATCTGTACAACACCGGTTAGAGAATTGACTTATGTTAATTCTCTAACACTACTACAAAAATAGTTTATGGTGTCACTATTTACGGTGTCACTTTAAAAATAATGACACCATAGGATTTATAATTAATAAAGGTGACACATCATATAAAAAATCTTCAATTGAGGTAGTTAGATGATATTAATTTTATATTTATAGTGTCATTTTTTGGGAAGTGACATCATATAAAATAATTTTTTTTAAGTATTATAACCCATTTTTAGAATTAATAATGATGGATACTATATAAAAATCCCATTGTTTCCATATCTCAGCCACAATCCAAAAAATCTCAATATATAAATCCTATATATAAAATCGTGATCTTCTTCAACCTTTTCTCTCACCCATAGTCAACATGCTCACAACCGACATTCTTCACTTTGTGGACTCCCAGGTAACCCAAAATCTCTTGGATCTATCATTTTTTTTTCTTTTATTAATGTCATTATATTAATTGTTTCAACATCTTTGTATTATGGTTTTTGTGAATTGTGTATTCTTGAGTTGTAGGGAAGAAAAATTTAGGTTTAATCTTCTAGCATAGAAGAAAAAACTATAGATTAATTGATTTTTTAATCTAAACCAAACACATGATCAAATCCTTAAAAAAAGTGAAAAACAGGAAAAAAAAATGAATGATTTTTAATATCTATTTGTGTGAGAACGACAAGTACAGAATTTTTTTGAGATATACTATCACATAATCTTCATCCTTTCTAAAAAACGAGAGAGGAAAAAAAAATGATTTTTCTGTTTATATCTAAGTGGGAATGAGATATAGAATTTCGTTGAGAGTATCTAACCCCAAAAGGACCAACTCGGGAAGGCATGTGTGGTATTGACGGGAGATGATAAGATGGAAATCATAACCATAGCCATGTTCGATCTCTCTATGTCTTTCTATCCTCTTCAATTAATTCATGGGCATAGATATTTTATTTAGTTTTTATATTTAGTTTATTTATAGTTTATTTAGTTTCTAAAATCCAATTAGCTAGATATTTTATTTGATTTTATTTTTATATTTAAGTAGTTGAGTTTTGGAAAGTTTTTATATTTTGTTAATAGAAATAGAAATTTTATATTTTTTATTATTAGGAATTTCTATTTTGTTAAATTGTAAGTATCTATCTCAATAAGAGATTATTAATATTCAAATGAAAGTGATGAAAGAGAGTAAATATTTTAATGCTCAATTATATTTTAATGTTTTTTTTTTTTACATAAGGGTTTATTTATGTTTTCAATTTTGAAGTTCCCTTTCCAAGTCCATCAACAAAAGTAGTGTCCAACCTTAAAATGGGCATGTGTGGTATTGACGGGAGATGATAAGATGGAAATCATAACCATAGCCATGTTCTCTCTATGTCTTTCTATCCCCTTCAATTAATCCATGGGCATAGATATTTTATTTAGTTTTTATATTTAGTTTGTTTATAGTTTATTTAGTTTCTAAAATCCAATTAGCTAGATATTTTATTTGATTTTGTTTTTATATTTAAGTAGTTGAGTTTTGGAAAGTTTTTTTATTTTGTTAATAAAAATAGATATGAGGACTTAAAGGGTTTATATTTAGGTAGTGCTTGAGCCAAGGAAAATGATAGTCTACTATCTTGACCCTATGCATCACAAACCATGTGAGGACTTAAAGGATATCGTAAACATGTAAGTTCTTCCTATTATTTTTCATAGTATTATTTTTAAATAAAAAAAATACATTCACCTCAAACACATTTTTTTATTATTTATATATATTAAAACATATAACATTTACCTATTTTTAAAATGTACCCATTGAACTTATTTACATAGGACTCTTCGAATATCTGCAAAGAAAACATCTAAGAGGGAGTCATCTTAGCAACTAGTGCAAGTGACATCCAAAAATTTTTCTTTACACATTAGCTTATGCATTTGCACCATTTATATATGTGAGTACTAATGTTATTTTATAATTGATCGATTAGTGTCCAAGACAAGAAGGAAGGTTCGAATGTGGCTACT